>NC_088931.1:14835000-15032500 GCF_038396675.1 Hydra vulgaris
CCAATAGAGCAAATTTCTTTTTGGTGCCTTTTTTATTATTGCTTCCACAGGTTCATCTGCAATAACCATCTGTTCCTTGAGTAAGTTAGTGACTGAGGCCCACACCTCACCTCTCTCAACTCTGGGTTCACACTTGAGGTCTTTGAATCTTGGGTCCTCATTTTGGTGACTATTGGGTATTTGGCCTATTAGGCTACTTTTTTACTATTCGATATTTGGAACTTATATTGCAAACTATTCGGTCGAATACTGAATACCAGATTTTAAAGAAAAAAACGCATAAAAACAGATCAGATATAAATTTTTATTTTTTATTTTTAATTAAAAAAAAAAATTGGCATATTTGATACCTAAATTGTGGTAGGTTATGATAAATACATTTTTATTCTTTTATAATAACGAATGATTGCAAATTCCTCATAATTTATACATACATTTTCATGTGTGAATATTTTTTGTAGAGATTGGTTTGATCATCGTCATTTACATTAGTTTTTCTTACAAAGCGGAGATGAATCATCACTGGTGCCACTAGGTACCGGTGATGGTACCTAGTGGCACCATCACCGGTATGATGTGCATTAGTAAATAAGGTTACCATATAATTGATATTCCCATTAAAGTTAATCCGTAAGTTAAACCCATTAAAGTTCAGGTTGTATTGAAGATATCATTTTTAATAAGTTTAGAGTTCTTTGTGCTATACCTATCAATAGCAACTTAATAAATTACTTCAGAAATGCAAGATATACCTGAGCTAGTTCTTTTTGTAATCGTTTTGAATGGTTTGTAGAGTATGATACTTTTATACCTAACTATAGTTAAAACAATTCGATGTAACAGTCAAAAAATAATGTGTGTTGTTTCACCAGGGGATATTTAAGGAAAATAATTTGAGCAGCGGTACCCCTGCACATGCGCGTTCAAGAAATTTCCCGTATGTAGGAATTTTTTTGCAAATAAAACAATATTTGCTATCACAAATGAAACAAAAACACACTCAGTGTAGTTAATGTATCTACTTCAATGAAACATGTCTTGTATAAGCAACTCTTTTTTTTGTTCAAATTCAATTTTCTTTTGTTCTAATTCTGCAGCACTTGCTGAACTGTGTTTAAAATGGTCCACCACCTTTCTGCATTGGCCTGGGCATTGTCAAACGTGCTGTTGTGCAGAGATACTATGACAGAACGCTGGAGACTTTAAATTGTTCTACTGCTGTTCAACATGAGTAAAATGTTGTAGCTACCCACTTTGCAATAGCATTTGTTATCTTGTCTTTCTTGTTTCTTTATAGTTCTTGTTTAAGTGATACTTCAGGCTAGAAGTACTCTCATGATAAGAAAATTCGGCTTTGCAGTGTTTGCAAATAGCTTCAGTTCTGTCAACTCCTTGTTGAATAGGAAACAGTATAAAATAAACTAAGAAAACTATTAACAAACATAATAAAAATACAAAATACAAAATAGTTTTTTAAATATATTAATACTAATATAAATAATAATAATAATGACTTAAATTAAAAAGTTTATTTTTCACTTTCGGCCTTTAAAATATATATATATATATATATATATTATATATATTATATATACAGCAATGGTGAAACTTCAAGTAGAAGAAAAAGTTGGATAAGTGTTTTTTACTAATATATATATATAATATATATATATTAGTAAAAAACACTTATCCAACTTTTTCTTCTACTTGAAGTTTCACCATTGCTGGATCATCAGGAAGAGTTAATAAATCTCAAAAAAAATTCAATTTATAGAAAAAAATATTTTACAGGAAGTTATAAATTATTATAAAAAAATTTTAATTACTATATTTTTTTGGTTAATGGAAGTTACAGAAAGTAATTATTAAATAAATTTTTTTGGAATGGGGATAGTTTAATTTGGTCATTTGTTTTTATAATTTTTTAAGAGGTATTTATTTTCGTGCCTACATTTAGAAATTAATTCAGATTTTTTATTTAATAAATTTTCCGGATTTTAATGAGTAATTATTTCAAATTTTTCTTGCAAACATAGCATACATTTTTTGGAAATGTTATTATAGGCAGGGGCAGATTTAAGAATAGACCATTGTAAATTAAAATTTTTATTTTTTTGTTTTAAATCCCAAATATATTTTGACAACATAGTCTCTTTTGAATATTTTTTGTGTTTAAACGATTGTTTGTGGTTGGCATAACGTTTTTTCCATTCGCCCTCGGTTAAGCCAATATATTGTTTATCAGGGTTATTTTGTGAGGAAACAATGCACTTGTAAATTACATTTTTCAAAAGGCATTTTCCATTTAAAGGGCAATCTATTTTTTGTTTACAATTACAATAATCAGTGTTTTTTTGTTTCAAATGTTCATTTTTATTAATTAACGCGTAGTTGTGGCCTTTTATAATTCTTTCTAATTTTTTTGTACAACTATAACTTACTTTAATGGTATTTCTGTTAAAAATCTTATGTAATTTATTAGAGGGAGGAAAATGTTTGTCTATTAATTTTAGAAAAATTTTACCTATATTTGTTGAAACATTTTTGTTGTACGGGGGGTTGAACCAAATTATGTTTCTATTTCTGATACGTATAAACGTATACCTATAGTATAAAAAAAAGTGGCCTAATTAAACTATTCCCATTCCAAAGAAATTTATTTAATAATTACTTTCTATAACTTCCCGTTAACCAAAAAAATATAGTAATTAAATTTTTTTTTATATTAATTTATAACTTCCTGTAAAATATTTTTTTCTATAAATTGAATTTTTTTTGAGATTTAGTAACTCTTCCTGATGATCCAGCAATAGTGAAACTTCAAGTAGAAGAAAAAGTTAGATAAGTGTTTTTTACTTTATTATTGCTCTGTTTTTTAAGAACGTTGAGCACTCTATTTGTAAAATACACTAACATAATTTACATATATATATATATATATATATATATATATATATATATATATATATATATATATATATATATATATATATATATATATATATACACCCAGGAAAAAAGTTTTATAGAATTTTTATAAACTTTTAGAACATATGGTCTATAGAAATTCTATAAAATTTTATAGAATTTCTATAGAATGTCTATTAATTTCTATAGAAATTACTACCAAACTTTTTTTTCTATAGAAAAAAAAGTAGAAAAAAAAGTTCTATTGGAATTTCTATAGAAATTAACAGAGATTCTATAAAAATTCTATAGAATTCTATAGAATTTATAAAAAAATTTACAAAAGTTTATAAAAGTTCTATAAAACTTTTTTTCCTGGGTAAATTAGCAAAAAACTTATTTAATTTTTTTTTTCGACAGGCTGTTTCTCCTTATTAAAGTTCATCAAGAAGAAGAAACATAAGTAGGAACAGCCTGTCGAACCATAAAGCGAGAAACAGCCTGTCAAACTATAGAGCGAAAAACAGCCAGTTGAATATAAATTACTAATTCATTATTGCTCTGTTTTTTAGGAACACCGAGCACTTTTATAGAATACACTAACATAATTTACTCACACACAGACACACGCACGCACGCACACACACACACAAATATATATATATATATATATATATATATATATATATATATATATATATATATATATATATATATATATATATATATATATATATATATGTATATATATATACATATATATATATATATATATATATATATATATATATATATATATAAATATATATATATATATATATATATTTGTTTACCCAAGATCCATTTCTTCACGCATTGTTACGTATGGTCAATTATACTTTTTGCTTCAGAAAAATCTTAATAAATTTGCAAACTAACAAGTAATATAAAGTAATTCAATATTATAAATAATTAATATAATATATATATATATATATATATATATATATATATATATATATATATATATATATATATATATATATATATATATATATATATATTATATATATATATATCAATATATTTATATATATATAATATATATAATCTTATAAACAATATATATATATATATATAATCTCTCTCTCTCTCTCTCTCTCTCTCTCTCTCTCTCTCTCTCTCTCTCTCTCTCTATATATATATATATATATATATATATATATTTTTTTAACATCTTCGCTTCCAACAAGGCTGCAAGCAGCCACTAATTAAAGTTGAAAGTTACTGAAAGAGAAAAGATGAAGATTGTAGAGCAAGATAACAGTTGACAGACAACTTAAAAGATTGCAAATTATATGAAACAGGAAAGCAAGATGAAGGAAACGAATTCCAAAGAGCTGATGTTCGAGGAAAAAAATTAGACGAATAAGCGTTTTTTGAACCCTTTTTTGAACTTAATTGAATGACGAGTAACACGAGAATGAATTTTAGTAGATGGCACAAGAGACGCTAGCTCCTTAGAGCAGTGCCCATTATAGTATTTGTAGAAAAGAGAAAAAGAAGCAACATTACGATGATGTGATAATGGTTGGAGGTTGGCTGCAAGTGCAGGTCCAACTATGTTTATAATGCGTTTTTGCACCTTGTCTAAAAGAGAAAGGGCATCATTAGAAGATCCGCCCCAGATATGGCAACAGTATTCCATACAAGGCCGGATTTGAGATTTATAGAGATAGAGAATAGAATCTGAAGTAAGAAAGTGACGAGCTCGATAAAGAGATGCAACCTTAGCAGATGCTAATTTTGCAACTGATTTGATATATGGTTTCCAAGAAAGATTGGAAGTAAGAGTTAATCCTAGAAGATGAAGAGTAGGTGACTCATCAAGTACATCACCGTTCATAAATACAGGAAGATCTAAATTATTGCGATAACGATTGGCTGAAAAAAATTGAGTTTTATCTGAATTAAAGTTCACCAGCCACTGTGAGCCCCATGCTGTAGCAGAAGTGAGATTCTTTTCAAGCTCAAATGCCCCCTCCAAGCAATCAGAAGGTGTTGGTTTCTTATCACGACAAGAATAAATGGTAGTATCATCTGCAAACAATGCCACCTTAGATGTGAGAATATCTGGAAGATCGTTAATGTAAATTAAAAAGAGTATAGGGCCAAGGATAGAACCTTGAGGAACCCCTGAAGTTACAGAATAAGAAGAAGAGTGTTGTCCATTGAGGACAACTTTTATGCTACGATTGGAAAGAAAGGATTCAATGATCTTAAAGATGTTTCCGGATACACCATAAGAAGAATACTTATGGAGAAGACCAGCATGCCAAACTTTATCAAAAGCTTTTAAAATGTCAAGAGCGATGGCCTTAACCTCTCCACCTTCATCTAATGCACGATAAAACCACGATAAAATATATAATATATATATAATCTTATTAAAATGTGCAAACAAACAAGTAATATAAAGTAATTCAATACTATAAATATTAAATATAATATATATATATATATTTATATATTTATATATATATATATATATATATATATATATATATATATATATATATATATATATATATATATATATATATTATATATATATATATATATATATATATATATATATATATATATATATATATATATAATATATCTATATATATGAATATATAATATATATATATATATATATATATATATTTAATATATCTATATATATGAATATATATATAATATATATATATATATATATATATATATATATAATGTGTATATATATATATAATACATATATATAATATATATAAGTATATATTTATATATATATATAAATATATATATATATATATATATATATATATATATATATTATATTTATATTATTGAGTTACTTTAAATTACTTGTTTGTTTGCACATTTTAATAAGATTTTTCTGAAGCAAAAAGTATAATTGACCATACATGACAATGCGTGAAGAAATGGATTTTGGGTAAACAAACATATATATATATATATATATATATATATATATATATATATATATATATATATATATATATATATATATATATATATATATATATATATATATATATATATATATCTTTATATATACAGTATCGGACAAAACGAGTGCAACCAAATAATGCTAATTTAGTTTCTTTATATAAAAGTGCTGCATTTTTTCAATTTAGAGAAATAACTATGTAACTGTTATAAACTAAATAACTGTTTAGAGACAAAGTTCTTCAAGTTTTATTCATCACAAAGTTCATTATTTGTACACGAAAATTAATAAGTTAATCAAAAGTAAAAAAAAAGTTGATTTCCTTCTAGACAAAACAAGTGCAACTCAACAAAATGTTGACCAAGCTGTATTTCGCTATCAATATTTCGTGGCGAATCCTTTGGTGTTGATCACAGCCTGGCATCTTCGAGGCATAGATTCGATCAGGTGATCAATGAAACTTTGTGGAATCGCTGCCCAGGCCTTTTGGATTTGTTCAAACAGTTGATCCTTATTAGGAACACCTTCATGATTAATTCTGCGGTTGTCGATCTCCCACAGGTTCTCGATAGGGTTGAGATCCGGAGATTTAGGTGGCCAATCCATCACCAATAGGTGGTTGTCTTGAAACCACTGTTTGACTACTTCTGTAGTGTGTTTCGGATTGTTGTTTTGCTGAAAAACCCATTTTATTGGCATATTCCATTCAGCATGAGGTAACATAACATCTTTCAGGATATTTTTATACATGAAACGGTCCATTATTCCATCGTTTCGATGTATTGGACCTAGACCGTTAGCAGAAAAACACCCCCTGACCATTACATTGCCTCCACCATGCTTCACGGTCTTATGGCAGTAACATAAATCGAGGCGTTTTCCGGCCAGTCGACGTACACGGCAAATGCCATCGCTCCCAATGATGTTGAACTTCGGTTCATCACTGAACAGGACAGTTCGCCATTTCTGCACATTCCAGTCAATATGAGATGTAGCAAACAGGAGTCTTTTTTTCTGGTTTTTTAGTGAAATCAGCGGTTTCTTTGCAGGGCGTCGAGAAAACAATCCGGCTTCAACAGCACATCGTCTGATTGTTCGGTCCGATACAGGCAGCTCTAATTGCTTTTGTATCTCGACTGATGATATCCAGGGATCCTTCTTGACAGATCTGACGATCATAGAATCCCCTCTGGAAGTGGTGGAACGCGGTCTTCCACCTTTGTTATCTGGTGCCAACTTTCCCGTAGAACGGGAAAGTTGGCACCATCCCCTAGAATTTGGAACATAGTCTTGATACGGTCCATTTTTTCACGCGATATTTATTACAAATACTTATTGAGACATTCCACTTATGTAATTGCCAATAATTTTCTTTCTTAGTTCCAATCCAAGACTGTAGGGAGCCATTTTTGCACTTGAAGTCATAAAATAATAAAAATAAATAATCACGCTTCTCAAGGCTTACCGTGTTACATTTACCGTGTGATGATACAATAATGCTCTGTGGAACACAACGTCTTGGTTGGATGTGGACTGTATTGATGTAATGAAACACTTTTTGTATTTCACTTCTTGTATTGATGTTCTTTGATAAAACACTTTGATAAAACTCACTTTGATAAACTGTCTTGATAATACTGACTGATTGACTTCCATATACTGACTGAATTACATGTTGATTTACATGTCTCTTATATAGTAAAATGAACCTGTGTGAACCTGTTCTGGAAGATTCTAGATGCTTCTTTTCGATGCTTCTGGGAGCTTCTGGATGCGTCTGAATGTTTTTGGATGTTTCTGGATGCTACTGGATGCTTCAAGATGCTTCTTCTGGAAACTTCTGGAAGCTTCTGCATGCTTCTGGAAACTTCTGGAAACTTTTGGATACTTCCTTTAATTATTAAAAAACTTCCGTGACGTTTACACGGGACTTAAGGAAATGAAACAAACCAAAAAAGTTGCACTTGTTTTGTCCGCTGCAAAATGACACTTGTCAACGAAATTCTGCCTGTGTGCTGTCACCTGTCAGCTGATTGCTTATGTCATGGCATGCTATGACTCCAGACTCCTGAACTGTTTGCTGTGGTAGTGTGTTCGTTTTGTTTTTAAGACATGTAAAATTAGGAACTCTTTTTAGCATTGTTCGATGTTGGTTGCAAATGTTTTGTCTAATACTGTATATATATATATATGTATATATATATATATTTATATATATATATATATATATATATATATATATATATATATATATATATATATATATATATATTTATATATATATATATATATATATATATATATATATATGTATATATATATATATATATATATATATATATATATATATATATATATATATATATATAAATATATATATATATATATATATAGGGAAAGGCGCCTATGATGGCATACTTAACTTTGTAGTTTCATTATTCAGTATCCTGAAGACCAATAATAAAAGTTTTGATATGGATACATCCCTTGTTATATCTAGAACAATAATTACCTTGGGAGTTTTCATCAGTTTTATTTTTTTTATAAGTTATTTTTATGGTAAAAAAAAGCACAAGTATGCCATCATAGGCAACCACTGCTCCTATGATGGCATAGGGGAGGATGGGGCTAGTTAGGATCGAGGGTAACTTAATGATTTTATTTAACCTTAGAGTCTTCTCTCAGAAAAGTCAGAAATTACTCGAAACCATCCTAATTTATCATTTCATGCTACACACCAGCATTGTAAAATTTTGCGCATGCGCATTGAATATATTGCGTTTTACGTATTTTTTGGACCAAAAAAAAAAATTGGAGCATCGCTTTTTTTTAACTTTACTTAAAAATAAGTTTTTCTTATAAAAAAAAAAGGTTTACCCAACTCGTCAATATTTCAACACCCCCAACTCGTCAGTATGCCATCATGGGTAAAAGTCATCATTTTCATTAAAACAAGCTGTGTCTGCTTTGTTCAAAAGATAAAATTAAAGTAACTATTCCATTAAATGCTCAAAACTTGAATATAAAATGCATGAAAATTTCATTTCTGCACAGTTAATAGTAAAATCACAATCTTAAATATATGAAGGAAATAAAACTACAACAGCACATCCCAAAATCGATTTTTGTTGATTATAAAAACAATATTTGTGCACAAGGGACCTTTTTTCACTATAACTAATGTAAAGTCAGTATAGTCATGTATAATCATTTTTTTACCAAAACCAATTTTAATGGAAATATGACCGGTATGCCATCATAGGCGCTATGCCATCATAGGCGCCTTTCCCCTATATATATAAAAGGAATAATGAATATAAAGTTAACAGTAAGAAAAACAATAAAGCTAAATATCTATTTAGCAAATTATCTCTGGAAAATTATTTTTTAATTGATCGTGAATTTTTGACTATTTTTTTCTCAAAGTTTAAAATTGTAATAATAATTCGTTGTTTTAAGTATTTGTAGTAGCATTTTTTAAAGAAATCTTTTAATATTCAAGAAATTATATCAGCAAAGTGTTTAACAAATTGATTGTATTTGTTATTAGGTGTTCCTGCTTTAGTTGTTGTCATTACTGGAGTTTCCAGACCAGATCATTTGGGAAACGAAAAAGTGTGAGTTAATATTTGAAAAATTAAAAATTGTATCTATTCAGTTTTTGCTAATTATTTTAACTTTATTTCAGATGTTTAGTTCGAGGATATCCGTTTTATTTTGCTGTTCTTCTTCCTGTCTGTCTGATTTTGATTGTGAACTTTGTTGTGCTAGTAATCACCATGCTAAGCTTGTCGAAAAGAGTTAAGGCTGGTAAAGAAGTGACGGCGACAAAAAATTATTTATCACAAATAAGAATAGCGTTTATTTGTGCTACTCTACTTGGTTTATCATGGTTGTTTGCAGTTCTAGCAATTAAAGATCTCTCGGTTATTTTTCAATGGGTATTTTGCATTACAACTTCGCTTCAAGGTTTCTTTATTTTTATATTTAACATATTGAGAAAAAAAGATGTCATGAATGAATGGCGAAAATGTTTTGGAGGTTATCGGCAATACAATATTTCATCGTCGTCAAATAATCCAAAATCTTCCGAAATGAAATCTATGAAGCCAATCGTGTCAAAGAATTTAAAGTCTTCCGAGATAAAATCTATCTAGCAATCTAAATACGAATCTCTAAATATAAAGAAAGTGAAGACCATGATTCTACAAAAATGTATTGTGTTAAAATAAATATTTATTATGATATAAATATAATTTTAAATATTTTTTTTTTTTTTTTTTATATAAAGATATTCAAGTACTCACACTTTTTCTTTCAAATATTACAAATATATTTTATTCTCACCTACCCTTTTATTTCCATATTTAAAATAGAGAATTAAAAAAAGGCGTTATAAAATCAACATTTTTCTAACAATTAACGCAATATCTAATAACTGTAAAAGAAACAAAGAATATAAAAAAAAATAATATATAAAAAAAAACATATCCATAATGAGCGAAATATAAAATTATTTTAATATCAGTTACATTGGTACACATTAACTTCAATAAAATGCAACCTATTAATAACTCCTTCCCAGGAAAAAAAGTTTTATAGAATTTCTATAAACTTTTGGAACATATGGTCTATAGAAATTCTATAGAATTTCTATTGAATCTCTGTTAATTTCTATAGAAATTCCAATAGAACTTTTTTTCTATAGAAAAAAAAGTTTTATAGCAATTTCTATAAAAAATAATAGACATTCTATAGCAATTCTATAGAATTTCTATAGACCATATGTTTTAAAAGTTTATAGAAATTCTATTAAACTTTTTTTCCTGGGTTTTCTTAAAACTAAATTATATAAGTACACACGAGCCAACAGTTAAACTTAAATTAATCTTTTGAGTTGGGGAGAGCTTGCATATCTCTTAAAAGAAACAAAGCTGCACATCCGAAAGAAATAATTGGTAACATAATTAAAGGTCCCAATAAGAACTTAAAACATTCTTTATAAAGTTTTAAGAGCACCATACAACAAGGGGTTCTTTCCGCCAATTAAATATTGCCAAAGTTACTCCGATTTTCAGAAATAGTGAAAAATTTAATGTAAGTAATTGTCAACCTATCTTAGCCCTTTCAACCTTTTCAAAAGATTTAGAAAGATTTATTTATAATAGAACTCTACCTTCAGGGTTAGGGTCAGGTTTTTGAATTAGTTGAATATATAACAATCTGAACTGATTTTTATATATTCAACTTATTCAAACAAAGGTTATATGTTCTATTGTAAATACATCTTTCTACAACTTTAAAACTGAACAATCGATGTCCATGCATTCGTGGAGCCTATTGTAAATCACAATATAAACAATCTATATTGATCTAAATCCTGAAATCTTTAAACCAGGTAGTACTCAGAGGCAATTTTACAAGGGATGTGTGTTTGTACCTTTTTTTTTGTATTTATTTTTTAAGAAGCCAGTCGGGTGCTTTTAAGGGTTCACTTCCCCACCCCCTCCTCACCCCATTTTGAATCGCCTCTGGTAGTACTTAATATTTAAGAACGGTCGCCGGTTCAATCAAGTAAAGTTACATTTTCAATATACTAAAACGAAAATTTGAACAAAATGTTTTGTTTCATTTTTGTTTAAAGAGTCACATTTCTTCTAAATAATAATATAAATATTTACATGCGAGAAGATTATCATAGATTTTGTATAGTCGTAGTCATATTTGATGTTCGACTTTGTCCATATAAATTTTGACCTTAACTAAGTTTTGAAATTAACGTTATCCCTGTGTTTTTTCAGTCCATTTAGCTTTTAACAAATAAATTTTTTTTAAATTTTTCATCGGGTTGGAGATTCTGGGAGAAAAGAATTAAAGGTGAAAACAAACAAAAATAAACAATTTTCAGCAGAGCTTAAGAAAATTAAACCATTGAGTAAAAAAAAACTTAGCCTCTTTGCTGCTTCAATACAATGTGATAAATGAATCAAAGCGAGCGGTAGTGCTACGCTAAATATTTCTGCCTATTTGTTGGATACTCAAACAGAAATTTGGTCCGACATCTTGTCTGAACAGTCTTTAGTTTGTTCTTCAGTTGATACAAATCATGAACTTAATATTCTGCAGCGGAAAGTACCTAGCAATAGTATTGCGTACGTTTCAAACAAGCTATGGCCAGTGCTATGGCCAGAGTAGTAAATCAGCCAGAAAGTGTTGCTTGATTAAAAAAATTTCCACTCAGTGTAAAGAAAGTTTCTGATGACGAAACAGGTTGTAAGTTTAACGCTGGTTGTTATTTTAGACATCTTGCTAATGGTGAAGCTGTTTCCAGAAATTGGCTCGTTTATTCTATTTAGAATAGTGCGATATTTTGATTTGCTATAAGCTATTATCAAACAAAAAAAAATTTCGCTATCATCTGCTGAAAGTTCTTCACATTGGATAAACATAGGCCAATAGACCAAAGAATTCGAGGACTCTTGCAATTTTCTTGAGTAAAAACGCTACTATCGACAGTTCTGATTAATGAATAATTGAAAATGAAATGAAACATTGGCGTTCAGTGCTTGATCGTTCATTTAAAATTGTTCAAATGTTGGCTTAAAGGTCATTAGTTTTTCATGGTCATCGTAAACATCTTTAAGATCCTAATAATATGCATTTTTTGTCCAAAGCTCTTTGCAAAATTTTATCCAGTCATGTCTGAGCATCTGAGACGCATAAAAAATAATAAATCCTATTACAATTATTAAGAAAAAAGTATTCCGAATGAAATGATTGGCCTTATTTTAAATAAAATACTCAAAACCGTTAAAACTTCTTTGAAAGCAGTAAAATATTCATTATCATGGATTGCACTTCTGATACAAGTCATATAAAGCAGCTAATGTGCGAGAACAAAACAAAAGTGTTCAAGCCTTACTCAAAAAAATAAATACGAGTTATGTCCCAACAATAGGAGTTATGTCCTAAGTGATAATCATGCGTTTAACCCAAGACGATCTATACTGAAGGCCTATTCATTGTGCAACCTACATTAAAAGTTTTAAAGTTATCATAAATTTGTTTAGAAAAGAATGATTTGTATCTGTTGTTGTTAAAATATATGCAAATATTTTCTTTGTTTTAATTTTTTTTTTATATAAAAATTTAACTTTTAATTACATTTTAACATAAATATTTCTAAATAAACTAATTAAACTCATTATGAGTCATATTTTGATTCCAAAATATAATTTTATAGCAGAGTTGCTGACAATCCGTAAAAATAATAGGTCCCCAGTCACGGCTTACGATTGCGCGATGAATAGGCCTTCAGTATAGAACGCCATGGTTTAACCTCATGGTTTGTGATTCTAAAAAATTAGGAGCTTGCGGATTAATTTATTTTAGCACTATTCGAAGAACATTCAAATTTTTTGATGCATTAAATGTTCGTTGAGAAATATTGAAAAGCACGTGTAAAGCAACTTTAAACTCATTTTCAGATAGGAAATGGGAAAGTTGCATTAATAGCATAAATGCATTAAAAAACAATTGAAATTTGTGAAGCATTGAAAATTGTTGCTGATTCATGTACAATAAATCTTGGGTTTTCTGAAGTAAACACCTATGCTACTGTAATTTTTTGTTTGTGCTTTTACTGTCACTAATAATTTGGCATGATATTTTGTTCTATATTAACACAGTTAGTAAGTGTATGCAAAATCCTTCTGTAGAAGTAACAGTAATGATAAATTGGTAGATGCTACAAAACAATTATTTTAAAATTCCTTAGCAATGATTCATTTAAGGTATTTATTATGTCAGCTAAAGAAATTGCGCTAAAACTGTACACTGACTCAAATTTTTCACCAGTACGAGACAAAAGCGACGCTAGTTTAACTATGAAGTTGTTGATGCAAAAAGCAAAATTCAAACCTCAATTTTTCAATGTAATTATAGATGTTGCCACAGCTTCTCTTTATGAAATGTATGGTTTTTTAAACCTGCACAGAGAAGCTGCATATTCTTTACGAACTGTAAAATGCTTGTAAAAATCTAGAAATCGCCCATATCAAACACAAATTAATTGGATGTAAACAATAAATAAAATCTCTTTTTAGAGTGACAGCTGAAAAATAGATAAATGCGTTTGAATTTTTGCAATGCATAAGTCAGGTCAGGTTAGGTAGGTCAGGTAGGTCAGGTAGATGTGTTTATAACACATTGCTTCTAGTTTAAGATGTTGAATGCTGGATCTTTTGACTCAATGCATGAGTTTCGCTTGTGTCTCTATTTTTATGACTAGTCAACTCATTCTATTATCTCCTAATGAGGTACAGCTCTAAAACTTAGTTTTTTTTGGTTCTGAGGCTGGCTGGGAGTCAGATTTCCTAACTCTGTGGAAGCTCTCAGAGAGGCTGATTCCATCAACAGCTATAAAATCAAAAACCATAAAACACAAAAAACCGTCGTCACCACCAAGTTCTCTAAACATATCATTCACTAATATTTGTGGTCATTGAAGTAACTTTTCTTCTGTTGAGTCTTGTCTCTTGGAAAGACCTACTTACTCTCTGAACCATACCTATTGCTCTCTGCACCAGACTTTCTTGCTCTCAAAGAGCCAGGCCAACTTGCTCTCTGTGAGAATAATTTAAGTTCAGCTGTCTCATCTTGTGATCTTAGTGTTAATGGTTATCTTTCATTAACTCATAAAGACTCCAATAGTCACATGTTTGGCCTTGACATTTATGTTCGCAAGAGTTTATCCATTTGTCGGATAACTAGATTTACATCCGCAGATTATTCTTTTATGTGTTTTCGTTTAGCACCTTTTCACTCTATTGTATTTCTTTTTTTTTCAATACCGCTCTCCTTTATTTTAAGACTACATTCTTTCCGATTTTTTTATGAACAAATTGACCAACCCCTTTTTCTTTATCCCCCAGCCAATATCGTTGTTGTTGGTGCTTTAATACTTATCATGCTGAACAGCTTGGCTCTAGTGTCAGTGACTCTGCAAGCGATAAAGCCCATTACTTTTGTGTTTCTCAATCTCTAACACAAATAATCAACTTTCCATGTCGCTTTTTAGACAATCCGAATCATTTACCTTCTCTACTCAATTTATGTCTTGTTTTCGATACTATTCAGTGCTCAGTTTCTCCACATTTACCCTTAGTTGTTTCTGACCACGGTTTGATCTCTATAAAACTATTATTTCATTCTTTTTATCATCAAAAACCCCCTCTCATCGTACCTCATCATACTTACGTAGATACATACGTACATCATACATACGTACATCATACATACGTACATCATACATACGTGCGTCATCGTACATCGTACCTTACAACTACTTTAAAGCTGACTAGGACTCTTACCGTGATTTTCTTCGTGATGGTCCTTACGTAAAAATATTTCGTCTTCCTACTGACAAATGTGCTTCTTACGTAACTTCTTAGATTCAGGCTGGCATGGTTTTCCTCTCATTGTGCTGATGCAATTTCCAATCGTAACTAATAACTTTATATCTATCAGCATAACAACTCTCCAGAAAACAGAAGTCTGTTTATTACTGTTAGAAACCATTGTAAAAAAGTTTTATCGAACGTCGAAGTCCGCTATTCTCAGGTTACAAAATCTCGGATTTTATCTCAAAAACTTTCTTTAAAAAGCGGCATCTGTTATTTTTAAAAATTATGGAAAACGTTCTAGCTCGTCTAACTACCGTCCTATTAGTCTTCTTACTATCATAAACAAGGTTTTTGAGTCTTTAATTAACAAACACTTAATCTTGAATCCAAAAACTTACTTTCTGATCATCGGTATGGATTTCGATTTTTTTGTTCTACTGCTGATTTGTTAACGCTAATTACTGGTAGGTTTTATTCGGGCATCTGATAGATGTGGATCAGATAGATCAAAGTTAGAAGCTTTAGAAATGTTATCGCAATAATCTAGATCTTTCTATATTTATGGAAGATCTAGATTATTGCGATTAATCTTTCTTGGAAACCACAAATCAAATCAGTTGCAAAATTAGCATCTGCTTAGGTTTTATATTTTTTTCAAGCTCGCCAATTTCTAACTCAGGATTCAATTTTTTATTTCTAAAAATCTCATATCCGTCCAAGTATGGAATACTGTTGCCATATCTGAAGCGGATCTACCATGATGCCTTTTCTCTTTTAGAAAAGGTGCAAAAACGCATCGTAAACATAGTTGGACCTGCACTTGCAGCCAACCTCCAACCATTGTCATATCGTCTTAATGTTGCTTCTCTTTCTGTATTTTCTAAACACTATATTGAGCATTCCTCTAAAGAACTAGCGTTTTTTTGTGCCATCTACTAAAATTCCTTTCCTTGTTACAAGTCATTCAATTAAGTCTCATTTTTTACTATGACCGTTCCTAAGTGCTCTAAAAATTCTTATCTGTCTTGTTTTTTTCCTTGAACATCAGTTTTTTGGAATTCACTTCCTTCATCTTGTTTTTCTGGTTCATAGAATTTGTAATTTTTTAAATCGTCTGTTAATCGTTATCTTGCTCTATAATCTTCATCTTTTCTTTTCCAGTAACTGCGAACTCTAATAGTGGTTGCTAGCAGCCTTGTTGGAAGTGAAGATTTAAAAAAAAAAAGCGTATAAATAAATAAATTACTACAAATCCTCTAATAGAAATTTTATGTAATTTTTTCAATTGGATAACCAGTTTTACCGACTTTACCAATTTTTATAGCCCAGAAAGCTCATAAAAACTATTTTACGTTCCATAACCAGTCAGGATTGCTTCTCTGGTCATTAATTTCTGTTTAAAATCAAGTCTTGGACTATTCAGATTTAAGGTGGTAGACTACATTTAAAATAGTTTTTTTAGAACAAAATGTAAAGCTATTGTTTTTAAACGTATCTTATTGATAAGCTCATCCTTTTTATTTTCGTACATGGATAAGGCAGAGTTTATCTTTTAAAATCTATTAAAAACACTAAATTAACAACATTGTTTTATTTTAGGAATACCAAAGCAATCATAAAGCTATTGTTTATTATTTTTTTGGTTTTTGCTTTTTTCTTTTTATTACATTTTAAATAAGCATTTCATTACATTATTTAAATACAAATATATAATAAACAAAATATGTATATACAAAATTCGTTATTAAAAAATAAAAGAACGCAAGGACTCGTAGTATTTCTTAGCGGTAATCGACTTGTCGTTGAGTACCGCTAAGAAATGTCCGTGTTAAAATTTATAAGATATTTACAAGATAAAAAGTAAGTAACGAAGAAATAAACTTAAGATATTCTGTTATAAATACATGACGTGTTATATCTATTATATATGTATATTACAGTTGTTAATGATACATATATAATTTTTATAAATTCATGTTTAAATAGAAATAAAACGAAGATCACTTAAATATCACGAGTATATTGTTAAATTTTCGATTATAAAAATGACTTCTTTAAGCTTTCGTTAAATAGAAAAGTAGTTACTTTGATGATTAAAATCCTTAGTAAAATTTTTTAAACTATTTTATTCCATAAGAATGGTCCGCGGTAACCAATACAAAATTTTAAAAGATTTGTTAGAAAAATGCCTAATAAAACTATCATTGCGTAAAATGTACTTATTTTTATCTTTTGATAAATACAAATTATGGAAAGAAATCGGGGATAATTTGGTTTTACATTTAAACATAAAACAAAGAATATTGAAAATATTAGGCTCATATATATTAAAAATTTTAATTTCAAGTAAGAGAGGCTTGGTATAAGTATAATGGTCTTTAAAGTATATAAGAAGAGCTACATGCTTCTGCTGACAATAAAGAGGTTTAAGTTTATTTCTATTTGTACTACCCCAAACAATGTTTGCATAGTTTATGTGACAAGAAATAAGTAAGTAATATAATTACCGCATACTTACAGATATTTTGAATAACTCTATGTTCACGTAATAAAGTAGAGTGGAATGAATTTGTGTGATATGAATAAATTAGTGTCATCAGCAAACATTCAATTATTTAGAATTGTTGAGTCTGATATACTTCTTGTAACCTGAATAATAGCATGCTACGTTGAATTATTTTTTTAAAATCCATATTGCATGTTATATAATAATTTATTTGATAAAAGATGATTGTATGTTCTGTACAAAATTCTTTCTAAAATTTTAGAAAAAACAGAGAGGATAGAAATTGGACGATAGTATTTTACATTAGTTTTTTCTCCATCTTTAAATATAGGAATAAATTTTTCTATTTTTAAATCATCAGGAAAAACTCCCTGATTAATAAAGCATTTAAAAATTTAGTTCTATTAAAACGTCTTTTAAAAAGTTTGTCTTTTAAAACGTCAAAGTAGCCTATAATAACATTCCCACTTGTCTTTAATAACATTCCCATTTGTCTTTAACAATTTAAAAGCACTCAAACTCTTCAAAAGACAAATCAAAAAAACTTAGATACGAGTTTAGAGGGTGTTATGTTGCCTTTATTATCTTTTTAGGGTATGGAATTTTTTCAGCATGGTTTGGTCCTACAGATACAAAGTATTTATTAAATTCGGAAGCAATTGCTTTTTTATCAAGAAAAAGATTATCATCTAAATTAATGATTAAGAGAAAAGATTGCGACATTTTTTAGTGTTACTAGTAATTTCGTTTAATAGTTGCCAAGTGCGTTTTAAGTTTAATCTGTAATTTTTAAATAAATCAGTGCAGTATTTTTAAGTAAATCATTTTTTTTTGAATTTTTCCTTTAGATAAAAATTTTAGTAATTATAATTATACCCTCAGTTTTTTCTGATTTTAAATATTGAATATTTTTTATTTATAAATTCATCATGTAAAAATGTATTAAAGGTTTTGATTTCACCAGTAAGGGGGCGAGAGCAATAGATAATCACAATGTTTTTGGATTTATTGCTCAATATTTCAATCGTTAAAACCTCTTTCCTGACGTCAGAAGTTCTCATATCGTGCCTAATATAATACCGTAGGTTATCTTTTACATAAATAATTAAATCATCGCCGCGTTAATTATTATCTAAATTTAAGACATCTGCAGCCCTATTTACATTCCTCCGTTAAACCTTGCGATAAGCTATCAGCTGGTTAAAAGTAAAACGGCAGTTATTAAGGCCAGCGATAAAATAAACTCGTATTCTAATGTCTCCGGTATTCTAATGGTATCCAATTAAAACAAGCGTAAACAAATAAGATTATAATATATACAAAATCAAATTTATAAGATTTATCCCTTGTAAAAAAATTTATTTATATTATTTATACACTTATCAAGTTTTAAATAAATGCTTTATAAAATGAAATGTATTTTGCATTTGATTAAGCGCGCACTATTACAAGCATATATATGTATTAGGGTGCCTCAGAATGAGAGAATATTAAAAAAAATAAAATACGAATCTCGTTAAATTTAAACGGTAAAAAAGCGGACCGGTATGTTTTAAAACAAGTTTTAAAACATACCGGTCCGTTTCTGCCCATTCTAGACTTCAAGGCTCATATTTGTAAAAAAAAATATCAACTTTTCTGTCAAAAATTGCTGATTTCGGTGACGTTGAGGAAGGGTCTAATATAAACCAGTTTGACTGAATTAAAAAAAATGAGCCTACACTACATATATTTTGTATTTAAAATCATACGTATATTTGTTACTACTTTATTGCCGAGCATTTGTTATTCAAATTATCCATTAATTCGCAAAATTTATGGCTTTTGTTGTGATATTAAGAAAGCCTTTGGAGTGTACAAATACATTTTTTCTAAAATAATAAAAATATTTTTTGGTTAAAAATATTGTACATTGCTTTCTATTTCAATTAGTTATGTATTTAAAGGTAAATTTCCTCGACACTCTTCAATCCCCCACCGCCTGCCATTTCCCAAAATAAATTAAATAGCAAACCATTACTCTTCATGTTCTTTTACTAAAGTTTCATATGAATTTATTTTTAAATAAAAAACAATTGATATGAACATTTTTGATTTTAAACTTTAAAATTCAAAGTAAAAATTTAAGTAACTGAACTAGTATCGATATGAGTTATCAGAAACACAAGATTTTGCGCAATAACAGTTTGAGATCTTCTAAAAAGATTTTTCATATTTTCGATAAAGCTGCGCCCGCATTTTCAGGTATGTGTTGCATAGAAATAAAATTAATGTACAGATATCGATTCGGTTTTATAATATTTTGTATTTACCTGAAAAAAAGTCATAATAACTAAAACACATTTTCATCCCAATATCAACACCAATCCATCACGCTATTATACTCTGCAAGATAAATAATGCGCGCTTATTTATACGATTTATATAGTATTTGTAATACTATTTTAATAAAAACCTATAGGTTTAGGAACGCAACTTTCAACGGGTATGGATATCTTGCAACACTTTAAATATCGTCAATCAAATTTGCCAAATGGAATTACAAAAGAGTTGGATATTCTATATTGTCCTCCAAAGTCAAACTCAAAGGTTGATAGGTGTCATTCAACTAGTTGAATGTAAACGTATCATAGCGAAAATAAAACATCATGGATTCAAGCAGGGTTTCCAGTTATTAGGGACGTAAATGTTTTAAAAAGTTAAACAAATCTTGAGCAAAAATATTCTAATTTATTAAAGAATATCAAAAGAAACACTAAGCAAGATATTAAAAATCAAATAGGATTTTAAAATTTTGTTAAACGTATTTTTTGGATAGGAATTCTAAATAATTTAATTCAAAGTGATAAGCTAAGATCCAATGAATCAAAAATCGAAGATTTGCAATTCTTAGAAGACCAAGAAGGTCCAAGATTATATCATTTGGGTTCTCTAGACACTAAATATACTAAGAAAGTAATTTCATTATGTTTTGGTTGTGAGAATGTGCATAGTGTAAGTTTTATTTTTTAAATGTCTAGGCAATTTTGCGTCAGATCTTAATTAAATGATGCTCTCATGGTAGATAAACTATTGAGCTACTTTATGTTGATTCTCATCCACACACCTAGTTTTTAAATAATATACTCTTTATAGTTTGATAAATTTATTAAATATGCTCTAACTTTGTGTTTTTGTCACTCTAAAAACTTATAAATAATAAATTTATTTTTATATAAGGTAAAATTATTAAATATAAAGAAGTGTAAAAATGCAATAAAAAATGCAATGATATTTGAGACAATTAAAGGAAAGAAACTAAAAGGCGAGCGACTAGCTGTACTAGTAAATATTAATGGCGAATCACACTTGTTGGATGTGCCTTCTTTACCATCCTCTTAAGAAGACAATCAATATAAAAGAATAATGCAGTTGCTAGATGAATATGGTATTAAATTAAATGTTGTGGATTATACTTTGACATAACAGCAACAAATACCGGCATTACGAAAGAGACTGTTAATAGAAATACCTTTAATTTAGGTTAATACATTCTCCAGCTGGCTTACAGGCACGATTTTGCAGGCTTAGAATAAGTCATTTTCAGAATCATGATACTCATGAAGAAAAGGTAGGACCAGAAAATCTTTTTTTTAAAAGAATAAGAAATATGTTTGAAAATCCAGAGTTTCATTACAATCCTGAAATGTTAAAGTTTAATTGGTTATTAAAGTTTGGTACTACAGTCGAAAAAGCAGCAACAGTTGCACTCGAATATTGCAAAAAATACATAAAAAAGAAAAATATTGCTAGCGAAGACAGAAATAAACTAGCAGAGCTTGTAATTATTTATTTATCGAAATCAGGAATTGTTAAAATAAAAAAACCAGGTGCAGTTCATCATGCAAGATTTCTTAGCTTATCTATTTTTCTTATACAAAGTTACATCTGCTATCTAAACAACTAGATTTTTTGATAAAAGAGGAAGACGTCAAAGCTCAAGTAAATCAAATTGTTGAGTTTATTTGTTGTTATTATGCTTCATGATGCTTGCAAAGCCACAACCTTTTTAAAGCCCCATACCTTGATACTACAGCTCTACATCAAATGACTCTGTATAAAGATGTTTGCCAAGTAAAAAAAGAAACTGTAGATAAAGTCAGTTACTCAATATTAAAACACTCTCGGTACTTAGACTCAACTTTGATACCTCTTTCGCTTCTAGATTATAAAATTCCTCAAAAAGATAAAACACTAATCGCCAAATCAATTTTGTCTTACAAATTGCCATCTTTAAAGGCACCTAATTACAAAGTTGAAAATAAGCTGAAAGTGAATATCAAAGAGATAATCAACCTAGGTAGCACAACGGCTAGTAATCCACCAAATTTGGCGGTGTTAGTTGACGAGTTTTCCTACTTTATATATGTATATATGCATATATGCATATATACATATATATATATATATATATATATATATATATATATATATATATATATATATATATATATATATATATATATATATATATATATATATATACATATATATAAATTTATTTAATTAGTCCCAAGATAATAAAGTTTTATTGTCATTTTATTGTTAGTAGTTTTCAAATGAATATGTCAGGTTTTAAGAATTGTGTTATAAAGTTCTCACTGCTTTGCAACAATAACAAGTGGATGTATTGCTACTTAAAAATTACCACAGCATTAAATGAGAGCCATATTTTACTAATTGCTTGTGAGCACTGGTCTTTTATTGATACTTCAAATTCAGATCAGATGCATACTTATATGGATTAAATTGAAATAAAGATCATAAAGCAAGTCTTTTTGAAAAAATGACAATAACTAATAATCATGAAATAACGTTTATCTTATTAGCTTAATTAGCTAATGAGATAAACTCTAATAAAGTTAAACTTTTTAAAGAACAATGTTATTGATTAAAATTATACTACGTTTCAAAGCATGAATTGAGCATAAATCAAGTCAATTTGGTTATGGTGCACATGAAAATATCATTAGCAAAAATAAATTGGCATATATATATATATATATATATATATATATATATATATATATATATATATATATATATATATATATATATATATATATATATATATATATATATATATATATATATATATATATATATATATATATATATATATATATATATATATATATATATATACACTGGCAAAAGACGTTAAGTCGAAAAATGGCAGTTTTGACTCGATGATGCAGTATTGTAAAGTTTACAACGCTCTGCACACTGGCAAAATAAAGTCGAATGAAAAATTATCTTTTCTCTGATTTTAAAAATACATTTAACGTTAAGTCATAAAACGGGTATTTTATTCAGACTAAAAGCTTTAAATTACTTAATATTTTTCAAAGAATCGTGGTGAATATTTTTGTACTAGAAAAAAACGTTAAATCGATTTAGCGTTACCTGTCTATGGATTCGTTGCCAAACTTCTGGCAAAAAGCTTTAACTTTATTTATTATCATTGTCTGTAAACATTTCACGAGTCTATGACTTTTGAAAATGCCATTCAACGTTTGTTGTGCGTCGTGTGTCGTTTGACAGCTAAAATTGTCCTGCGAAATTCATAAAGTTTTTTATAATTTTACAAGTTACAGGGTTATTCCATAATTAAAACCACTTTATTCCACAATCTAAGCCACATTATTCATAATTAAAACTATTTTATTACAAGATTATAAATACTTTATTTAATAAAACAAATATATTATGAAAAATTGTAAAAAACATTTTCCACAAACTTTTTCAAGTTTAATATTTATTTTTAAATGAAAGAATTTCTAGACAACGCCAACAATAAATATTGCCTAAGATGCTCGTAAAAATTAGCAAAACTACCTGATCGGATGTCTAGTAGATAGCAAACGCGCTCTTATATCGTGTTTCTTGTTTTTGTCCATGGTTTCATTCTCTTATAATTTGTTTTTGTTTCACCAAAAACTTCCTCTATGGGATTCAATTCGGGAGATTAGGCAGGTAAAAACTTGAATATAATCCGATTTTCATTTAATAATCTCAACACATCTCTGCTGTGATGAAATTTACAATTATCCATGATAAAAACGTGGTTTGGATTGTTTCAGAAATATGGAATATGATTTTGTGTAATAAAATTTTTAAATCTTTCTGAATTATAAGCACCATCATTTAACTCATTATAAATTATTCCATTAATATTAATAACAATCATCAAGATAATATTTACATCTTTGCTGGCTGGGACAGTAACATGCTTTTTTATTTACCAATGAATATCCATAATTAGTAGTGGTGTGTAGTTTAAAACCTGTTTCATCTAAAAATACTAATTGGTCATAATTATAATTTGCTAATTCTCTTGCAAATAATTGCCTGGCGTCTAAAATTCTCGGAGTATTTCTTTCAATTGGTACTTTAGTTAGCCTCTTTCTAGTATATTCCATTTTTTTTAAAATTTTACTTACATAACTTTGTGAGCAATTGATTCCAATATTATTTAAATTTTCTACAATTTCTTGCTGAACAACTGTCATTATTCAAGTATGTGGCTATTTCATTTTTTATTATACTATTATCCTTCAATTTCGGCCCTCTTTTGGCACATAATATTTCTTTATCTGTTAAGCCATCATTATTTTTTAATTAATTTACGTACACAGCTGTAAAATAAGTTAGTTAATTCTTGAATTTCTTTATTAGATTTTTCAAGATCTAAATATCTTTTAACATTTTTAATCGTTTCGTTAGTAATTTCAATTCGGGTCTTTCTTTCTTGAGTCATACTTGGGCAAGTTTATATATTTTAAAATAAAGTGGTTTTAACTATGGAATAAAGTGGTTTTAATTATGGAATAACCCTGTAAAAGGTTAATCAAACAACGAAATTTTTAAATCAAGTGATATGATTATGTTTCCTTAATTCGAAAACGTTCATAATTCGATTAAATGCAAAGTCACCTTGAAATGTGTTTAAGAAAAATAAATTCAATCTCTAAAATTCGAACTTTTATTTTTCCCCATAAAATTCGAATTAGAGAGATTCTACTACATTATTCTGCTTAGTTTTTTTTTGTTTAACGAAATGTTTTTGTACCGATGATTAAAGATAGGTATTTAACATAAGATTTTTTTTTAAATCTTACAGATAAAATTCCCCGCTTACATGACACTGTTCACAGAAACAATAAAATTCAAAGGGATCCCGTTTGCAATCAGGAGATGAACTTTTCTGTAGATGAAACAGTTAATCGAATAAATTTCTCGACCATTTCATCGTATTTGAGATTGACACTCGTTTCTGTTTAATGTGTTGTCTTCTTTGAAACGACTATTACCACAATTTAATCATAGATGGCATTGCTTTCCAACATAATAATTTTAAAGAGAGCGATGAGACAAGCAAACGGGGTTCAAATTGTGTTCGACATATAGTGTTGCAAAATGTTATGGGTAAATTCAATTACTTACTTATTAAATTAGGCCATTAAAATTTTTATAATCTATGTTTTTACTTGAACTAAATTTTATCAAACAATAATTTTCATTATTATATTGCAGATGATGTAGTCTCTCCGACTGATGGTGTGAAAAACGGTGGGGCAATCATACAGCTGAGTACAAATGAGGTAGCAACTTCAATATATAATGAAGAGAGAAATCGAGGTGAAATTCAAGCGGCAAATGAGATTGAAGACGACACATTGCCAGATTTATCTATTGAAGAAATTAAAATGCTGCCTAACAAAGCAGTTACAACCGTTTCAGATAATACTTGTATTCGACCAGACGTACCTGCGAAACTATGCACGCGTTAGAAGAAATGTGAACCTGGACGATGGAAAAGAAATATTCAAAAAGAAATCAATGTTTAAAAAAGGGATCAATGTTTACCATTTGAAAATAGGAAAGGTGTTGCAAGAACTGCAAAAATACCAAAAGTATTAGACTGCTCTGCATGTAAATTATATGTAAATATCGTAAGGTGGACACCCCGGAAAATGAGCAAAGGAAATTTTCTAAATTTTACTATTTATATTCGAACACTGATTCAACAAGAGAAAGAGTCTGCCAAAAGCTTTTTTGCTCTACTTTATGCATTTCCAATACTGTCATTTTAAATGCATTTATTAATCAGGATGACCAGGGGGCTTCAAGGGAAAGGACACGAAAGGCTGCAAAAGTCCTTCAAACAAAACAAAGCAAGAAGACATAAAATTTGTAAAATGTCACATAGAGTGGTATCCGACAATGGAGAGCCATTACACAAGATCTGCATCCAAGCACCAATATTTGGATAGCAGCCTCTCAATTAAAAAAATGTACATACAGTACCAAGAGTATTGTCATATAAATCAAATGAAACCTGTGAGTCAAATCACATATAGACGAATATTTGGGTCCTAGTATAATCTCAGCTTTTACCACCCTAAAAAAGACCAATGTGTTACATGTGTAAAATACAAATAATCATCAGGAGATGAAAAGACTGCGTTTGAGACAGAATACATAGAGCATATTAATAGGAAGAAAGCGGCTGAGAAATCAAAAGGAATTAGCAAGGAATTAGCAAATAATAATGTTAAATGCATTCAAGCTACTATTGATTTGCAAAAGGTGTTGCGAATTCCGTCATCACAGGTTTCTTTGATGTATTACATGAGGAAATTAAGTATGTTTAATTTTACTGTTAATAAATGTGCGCTCCCAAACAAAGGCTTTTGTTATGTCTGAGCAGAAGTTGACGGAAAACGAGGGGCCATTGAAACTGGTTCTGGTTTAATAAAATACATTACAAACAAAGTCCCAGAGCATGTTGAACATCTCATTTTTTATTCTGACACGTGTGGTGGACAAAACAGAAATGAAAAGGTGAATTGGTTAAAAATTAAATGTTTAAGATATGAAAAACTTTTTTCAGGTATAATATACTACAGGTATGGTTATACTGGGAATACAAAATAATTAATGTTATGGGAAATTGTTGCAGACGAATCACAAACCATGGTCCTATCAATATTCCAAAGGCGTATGATGCGCAGCTACCCCTTAGTAAAGACAAGAAAAGAGATCTTTTCAGTATGTGTGAAAAAAAAATTATTCCTTTGGAAATACATAACTGGTATCAAAATTTACCAGTCTCGGAAACTGTAAGGAATATGGTTCCTGAACCATCGTAGATGGATTCGGATTTCGAGACTGAACAGTAGTTTTAAGTTGTTACCTGTATCTATTATCTTCTTTTGCCTTTGCTTTTGTATCTATTATCTTTTTAATAAATTTGTATTGTGAAAATAAACAATATAAAAACATGTTCGAAACTTTACTTACTCTATTATACTATTGCAGTATGAGATATAAATATTACAAATAAATAAATAACACAGTAATAAAAGTATCAAAAAAGGAAGCAAAATTAATAAAAATAAAAAGTTATTATTTTATGAGGGAACAATTTTCTTTATTTAACAATAAGTAAATAATATGAATTATTATTATTTGAATTGTGAAATACCTAAACAGATTATTTATACAAAATTAGTGAGACCAGTCAGTTTAGAACAAGTGACTGACAGACAAAAAGCATTAGTACAACTTATTGGTTTTTGCCAGAACAAAAATTTCTGGCAAAAATAATAATTTCTGAACAATAATTTCTGGCAAAAGACACTAAGTGTTTCACTTTGAAAATAAACATAAGAAGCTATAATTAATAATTATAACTAATAATTAAAATTAAAAGAAAATAAAAGCTATAATTATTTTCTTAAATAAACACTTAAAATTATGGTGTATTTAATGTCAACACCAAATGCAATTTCATAAAATTATAAAAGTTTCAAATTGGAAAAAAACTTAAATGATTGATTCTCTAAACAGTGATGTTTGAGTTAACATTTTTTGCCAGTATACTAACGATATGAAATATTAAAATATTAGGATATTTACAACATATTGTTTGAAAAATTTACAGAGAAAAATTAAAAAATTGCCAAGCTAGTTGGTCTTTGTGCTTTGTTTATTAATCTTCATTTGTTTATTAATCTTCATTTGTGCATCATCTATTTCATTTTTAAAAGAATGGAAAAATAAAAAAAGCTTTTTCTTTTATTTTTTCAATTTACTATTGTAAGTTGAGTTTTTCATATTTTATCATGATTTCAAAACATAACTTCTTCTGATTGAATAATGATTTGATCTGGAATTTTAAGGACATGTTTCTAACCACTTTAAAATTTATTTGATATATAAATTCTTTTTTATTACTTTTTAAACTCGCTATTTTTAGTTTTAACTTTTTTAAATTCCTTGTTAATAATATAATTTTCAACTTATGAATGATATAAATATGAAAGGACTATAAATCTATCTGTCAAATGGAGTAAAATAATGTCATTAACAGATATGCAAGTTAAAGTTCGATTCATGGTTCTTAAGTTAAAATTAGGATGTTTCGAAAATACAAAAATTAAGTGTTTATTTACACTGCTTTCGCGCCATTATGGATTTTTGGTAAAGTTTTTCAAAAATGTTTATTTTCCAAAATATTTTTTCCTTATAGTGTTAAAATTTCTGCATATTTTAAT
Organism: Hydra vulgaris; assembly: GCF_038396675.1. Lineage (NCBI taxonomy): Eukaryota > Metazoa > Cnidaria > Hydrozoa > Anthoathecata > Hydridae > Hydra > Hydra vulgaris. Next base: position 14,863,417 of record NC_088931.1, read on the forward strand.
TGATTTTTTAAAATATTTTATTAAAGTGTCTATTTTGTGGTCTACCACCTCATAATGAGTTCACCTCCTTAAAAGCTCAAATAGTAAAGTTATGAACTATTTTTACTTGCATTTTATTTCATAAATTGTATTTCAGTTACATATGTATTGAATTTTATTGCAAAAATTATTTTTTTCTTTTTAATCCGAACTTCGTTGTACCTTGACACACGGCATTCTATCTAAATAAAAAATCTTGTATTTATACTTTCTGGTACGACTAAGTTTGTCTACTTCTAGCCCCAGTCGTGTAAATATTAGTATAAATTACAAATAATTATTATTTTCATGCTGGCAAATTCAAACACTAAATTATATATAACTTTGTGTTGTTTGAACGTAGATATAATATAAACGTATATAGAAAAGACCTCGCACTTGTTTGCCTGGAGCTTTGCACATCTTAACGCCGGCTCTGACTAGAAGCAAACTTTATTTTATTTTGAAGATATCTCTCAAGATTTTCCGATTCTCTGAAGTCCACTGAAGCTAAAAATTATCGAAAAAAAATGTTGTCAGTAGGGCTATCTGTAAAGCATGAAAAAATCTTAACAATTGAAAATAAATGTTGTTTTGTAATTCTCATCATTTTTACTGTTGTTTTGTCATTCTCATCATTTTTACTGTTGTATGTCATTATCAGCATTATCATTGTTTTATGTCATTACCATTATGTCAATATTTGATTAATTTGTTTTTAAAATGTTAAATTTTATTTTTGATAAATCTATTGATGATCCCTAAGTTGAATAATATTATTATCAAAGTGATGCATCACTTAAAAGCATGACATGATTATTTTTTGAGAAGCATATAAAATCTATGAAGCAGACTCAAGTATGTTTATGCGAAAAATTTTGAATAAATTTAAGGCTGAGAAATTTTGTAAGGCTTGAAAGCGCTCACAAAATTTCTAGATATTTGTATACTTAAGCACATTCATACTTAATTGCTTAAGCAAGAAAGAAAAAAAGATAAATCTTCTGTTATTTTTGTTTTGCAACGCAATACCTTAAATTAATAGTTTCTATGTACCAAAGAAGCTTCAAGAATTCTAATATTAACTAATTTTTTCTCAAAAACATGCGTTATTTAGAGTAAGGGTCAACGATATGCTTATAATGAATTTATTTTCTAACAAAATCTGAGCCTATATATGGTTCAAAAAACAACATGTAACACGCCAATTTGTTTTAAGCGAATTAAAAAAAATGTTATCTTTGTCAAATAAAAATTTGTAGTATATCACACGTTTGTAATGTATACTTCATACAAATTTGTGATATGTACTACATACAAATTTGTAATACATATGCACTACATACATATTTGTTGTAATGCTACATGCATTTTACATGTGGCTTTAAAAAGATTTAGTAAATAACAATAATGTTTAATGAATGATTGAATAAATAAAGGAACTAATTTATAGTTTAATGATTCATAGTATTTTCTTAAATGGGTTTTTATCACAAGAAAGACACACATAAAAGAGAAAAAAATGAAGATTTTTACAAATAAGATTCTAATGTATTCAAGTAACGAGTTCCTATTGAAAGTTAAACATTGAAAACGTGATCAGATATTTTCAGTTTTTAAAATCACTCAGGTTTAAATTTACTACTCTTGTTCTCAAACTTTTTCAGCTAAAGATTATATTTGAAGGAGGGATATATCATGAAAGGTTTCCATACTTGAAAAATCATGGATGCTTTTAAGTTTGTAACGGATGTGTGAAACGACGCTGGTTATGGAGAACTTTTTATTTCTGGAGCTGCTGTTAAGTAAAAAATAATATAAATTTATTAAATACATCAACCAACACACAAATAAGAAAATAAAAGTATAAATAAATAAAAAACAACGAAGAATTGGGTAGTTATTAAACTTGAAGAAATCCTTATGCTTTATTGGAATGAGCAACAGGTTGGATCATAATGGTACAACATCGCAAGAAGGCATTGAAGTTTAGGAAGAGGACCTTGATCACTGAGAAATTTAACCTGGGAAACTATATAATGCTCCGTAAACTAGTTGTCTTCGCATGGTTAAAAAAAAAGGTTTGAATCTTTATTGCACTGTTAATATATTAATTAATTCTGGAAAGGGTTTTCTTAAATGTATTGTAAATGTTTAGATGATTACGGTAAAAAAGATCTATGTTGAAGCTTTAGTTAAAAGATGTTTAAAAAAATTAAAAGATGTTTCAAAAAATAATGGAAATCTTAGCAAACTATTAATACTAATAGTGCTGAATGATGTAAAATATTTAATAGCATTTGATCATGGCCTATTATAAAACATGGCCGGATTTGTTACCTTGAAGGCAAATAATTAGTGGGCCAAAAAATTATGGGTTTGAAGTTTACAAGTAAACTAGTTTAACCATATTCAGATGGTTTAAATTTCAGAAAATGTGATACAATTAAAAACATTATAGATCTTTATGAAAGTTTTTGCCCTAAAGTATTTTCATTTAAAAAAATTGATAACCGTGTGCTATATCTTCGAATTTTTTTTGATGCTCCTTCTAACATGAAGAGCATTATGATCGACGAAGACTTATATGTAAAGCTACATATAAAAGGTATGGCAGTTCCATTGCCTAAACGGTTTCGAGAAGACAGTGTTTGTAAATTGACTAGTGCCAGTATGCTAGTTAATTTTGTTTTATATATGGAGAGAAGGTGTTAAAAATATATTATCAGAGTTATATAACTTATCTCTTTATAAACCATAAGGACGTCCAATCTACACAAACGAAATAGCTATATTTTCTCTGATGCACATTATACATCAAAACAGGCATGTACTTTGCTATTAGAAGAGTTTCCACTTTCTTCGTTGTCTTATTTAAAATCACTTTCAAAAGGTGGCATTGATACAATAGTAGCATTATTATTACTTTTGGAAAATGGTAGTATTAGTGCTGACTGTGTTGTTTTAATTTATGAGATGTATTTACAAAAGGGTGTCCAATATCAAGGAGGAAGTTTGATTGGTGCTGATGATGATGGTAATTTCTATTCTGGTAAAGTTGTGTTCATAGTGGTTAGCTTAAAAGAATCAATTCCCTTTGTTATTAACGCCTGCCCAGAGTGTTGTTCAAATTTCTGGTTCTTTCATTAGTTCACATATATATAAGAAACATTAGAAACTTTATATAAAGCATCTTTTATTGTACAAGCTATAATAACTGACAATCATGCAACAAATACTTCAGCATTCAAAATTTGGTGAACAAGATAATGACATATTTTTTAGTTTTATGAGACACCAGGTTTATAATTTTTATGACAGTGTTCATTTACTAAAAAATATTAAAAATAATTTATTAAATTCAAAACGGTTTGTGTTTCCACCTTTCGATTTCATCAGGTTTGATGATATTATTCATGTTGAAGCAGGTGAAATTTCTTGGAGTTTATGGCATAATGTTCATGAGAAAGATGAATTGTTACCTGCTAACTTAAAAAAGCTTTCAAATTATCTGCCCGACTTTTAAATCCTGGAAACAATAAACAAAGTGTTCTTTTAGCTTTAAATATTTCTAATGAAACTCTCTGCTGCAATCATCAGCTGTTTTCCAAAGGAAAATGCAGCTGCTGAATTTTTAAAGCCTAATTATATTTGGTAGACTATTTATAATTAAAAAATGTTTAACACAAATAATAGAATTGGTAATGCAGCTATTCCAGGTGATAAAAAACAACAGTTTTTTCCAGATTTTGCAACATGGATTAATTAATAAAAAAAGATATAATTTAAAAAATGCACTTAATATACTTTGTCTGTTCAAACAACTAATACATTAATTACAACACTAAAGAGTACTGCAAGTCTGATGGAAGATTTATTTTCAAAAGGACATAAGTATGTTTTAAATAGCAGGTTTTAAACGAATCCATTAGAAAAATATTTCAGTAAATATCTTCAAATAAATGGTCAAAGATTTTTATTCAGTTTACGTGAAGTTCAAAACTCTGAAAAAATATAATGCAAGAAATCTCTAATTATAGCCAATATCAATAGTTGGACAAGAAATCTGAAATCTAATACAAAAATTAAGTTTGTAATGGGTTTATAATTTTTTATAATGGGTTTTACTACCATACTCCTGTTAATTTAGGAGACTGTAAAGAAATTATTGTTAAAGTATTCCCAAAATATAAAAAGTGCATCCTTGTTGGCAATTGAAACGAATCAATCAAACGATAGCTATTTTATGTGTATAAAGCACGAGGAAAAGGGAAGGAATTTGGTAAACACAATTGTTACCAAAATATGTTTCAACAACGAGCAACAGAATAAAATTGGAAACATTAGAAAAGATGAAGTTGCTGGCTATAAAGTTTGGCAAACCATGAAAGAAAAGTAAATAAACGCAACAATAGTATTATATATTTTTAACAACATAGTATATATATTTTTTCTTTGAGAAATAAAAGAGTTTCGACTTGATAGAACTTTTGTAATATAAATGTTGTAGTTTTAATGTATAAATAAGTGCACATTTAAAAAAAAAGAAATGACGATAGTTTTACTAACATTTTCTTGTTAATGTTAGTTGTTTGAATTAATAATTTAGAGACTAAGACTTTTAATTTTTTTAATTTTTGTAGAGTAAAAAATAATAATAGCTAAAGTAGCTAGATCACTAGGCTTAGTGTGACCATGGTTTATCATCACTAGGCTTAGTGTGACCATGATTTATCATTAGCTAATTATCTAAATAATTGAAGGTTAAGAGTTTTGGTAATGATAATTAATAGAATTTTAAGGCTAATCAAGTAAAATATTCAATAAAGTCTTTATTAAAAACCTTTAAGGTTTTGATTTCTACGCTAAAAACTTTATAAAATTAGCCCCTTAGTTTTTTGTTTTTAAGGCAACAAATCCGGCCGTGTTATATATAATTGGCCATGATTTGATCTCAAATGTATCAACTCTTTATTTGGTTTAGGCATCCAAAGGTGATAAGTATGCTTGTCTCTAGTGTAAAGGAGAAAGTACTTTTCAGAGTAAAGAACTTTGAGTTCAATTGATATAAACTTGTTGCAGACAGAAGCAAGAATAATTGTTTGAAGGAATTTAAAAATTGTATTTCTCTTTAAATTGCATATCTCGATAAATTTTTAAAAAAAATTTAGTAAAATATATTATCCCTCCTCCAGAGTTACAGACTTTGATTGGAATTATTTTAATGTTTATAAAAGTATTAGTTACTTTGTGGTCTGCCGCCGTATTCACATCTCTCCATTAAACTAACGGAGAATTTGAGTGTTCGTTAAGAAAAAACTCTAAACGGCCGGTTTTTAAACGGAGGAAAGTAAATGTTATTCTAATCTTTCCGTTTAGGCTCCGTTTATTAAACGCTCCGATAATTCTTTTAGTTAAAATTCTTTCGTTAGCCATCTCCGTTAACTAGTTTTTATGCTGTTTTTCTCATCACATCTATGCGGTAGTGGTGTAGTGGTAAAGCGCTCGCTCCATAAGCGAGAGGTTCCGAGTTCGATCCCCATCACGTCCCTGGTAGTACCGCGCTCAACTTGTTTCTCCGCGCAGCAGCATTGTTTGTCGAGGTTCGTGTTTCGGATTTATAGAGTTGAGAGAGGGTTATAACCTTTATTAAGTAGCCTCCTCATTTGTAGTGGCCTTCTTGGCCTTGAGGAGGTGAATAACAAAAAAAAAAAAAAAAAAAAAAAAAAAAATCTAAACGTTGCGATGCCAACAGAAAATGATTTTGCTTAATTGGTAAATTGAAGCCGGTAATTTTTTATATGGTGGTTGCTGAGTAATTTAATTAAAACACGCTGCAATAAGAAAAATTCAAAGATTTTGTATCTACTTAACACTTAGTTTCATTTTTTTTATGTTTATGCTTCTTCACTCTTATGGATTAAATATTTTCTTATAACTCAATTTTCTTCGATTTTCGCAAACAGATCAAAATATTAAAACCGAGTAATTTTATTGCGACTCATTTCAAGAAATCGCAATCATCTTTATCGCACCAAAGTGGAGATTTTATTCTCATATTGTTTAAACTGTAAATTAACTTCAAAATGAGTTATTTCACTGTCTACCTTGTACTATGTTCTTTCTGTTTAAGTAACTGACAACTAATTATTCAAAAATTCTTTTACTTTTGGATATGAACTTTTTTTAAGCTAAAATGAATCTTTAAACATACAAAAACGTTATTTAACATTTTGATTATAATAATATTCTCTAAAAAACAAACAAACAAAAAAATGAAAATATCTCAAAAACATCTAAAATTAACTCTTAAATAATATTTAATATAAAGCTACACACACACAAAAAAAAATATATTTTTGTAAAAAGTGGTATAATTTTGCGGCCGTGGCGCAGTGGTTAGAGCGCTTTCTTTATATACAGGAGATCCAGGTTCGAAACGAGCACTGGACAAATTTGCGCGTCACGGTAAGGAAGGAGGCGTGAACTTCCTGGTTAAATGTACTTCCGCGGTGTTCTGTGACAAGACCGTAAGGACTTCTTGGGGCACCTAAATATATATAAAAAAAAAAAAAATTTAACAGAAAAAGAAACCTTACTAGGACTTTGTCTTAGAGCATATAGAAAGCTTTTTTGGCCACCCAACCCATGTTTTGTTGCCACAGTCCTGTAATACGGGACTGTGTACATATAATACAGTGGTATGATACAATCATACAGTGTATGATTATGCAATTCAAATATATGAATTGGAAAGACAAAAACGAATTAGAAATATAAAGATAATCAATATATTTATATATATATATATATATATATATATATATATATATATATATATATATATATATATATATTTATTGATAGATGTTGTATACTGCTGGAAATACAACTCTCGTCTGTTTAAGATCAATATCTTTTTTAAAAAAATAGGTCAAATAATATTAAAATATTTTAAATGAAAAAATACAACTTTATAATGGTTACTTGAAGTTTCATGCCATTCGGCAATCATCAGCCATATTATTCAAATATAAAATAAAAACCGTTATAAAAAATACAAGTATAGCGTTGAAACGACATCTGACGACATCTGATTTGCTAATCGCCAGAATCAAAGTTAGAAAGTAAAAATTTTTTCCTATATCTATAAGCAGAAACTGATTCACTTTTTTTGTTAAGTAGTAAACGACTATCAAAAGTCATAATAAAGTATTTTTCATTGATGCAAAGGTTACACTTTTTTGTAGATGGATCATAAGATTGGCATCTTTAAATTATGTTCCACCTAATTATAGGCATGTTACCTGCATCTTCATGTTTCCAGATTTCCTTAGAAAGTTCTGTATCATTCCTATACTTGGTTGCGTTAAATGATTTAAGGCGGTTTGCAAATCTGAGCTTGAATGCGTTTTTACGTTTTGAATGGGATTCGGTGATGCTAAAGTGGCTTTATATACAATATTTTTTGATAGACATCGGTTGTTTAACGGGCATGCATTTTTCTTAATGCAGTTGCAATTTACATCATTAGCGGTGAGTTTGTTGCGCAAAATTTGTTGGTTGTGTAAATTAATAATTGATTGAAAATTTGGCATGCAGCTGTAACTAATTTGTATTGTGTTTCTGTTGAAAATTTTGTGGAGTTTATGATGTAATGGAAAATTAAAGTCAATTAAGTTTAAGAAAAGGTGCCCAATATTTGTTACCACATTTTTACTGAAAGAAGGATTAAACCATATAATATTTCTTTTTCGTTTATTAGTATTAGAAGAATTTAGATTTGAACGATATTGGAGACTGGTGTGAAATCCAGACTTTTCTAATGCGTCTTTATAAATAGAAGCAGACTTTTGGAAAATTTTTTCGCTCGAAGAATTGGAAGATAATCTATGTTCAATTGAGGTTGGTAATTATTTTAAAATGCTTTGTGGATGGTTGGAACTAGCATGGATATAATTTAACGTACTATCAGGTTTATGGTAAGGTTCAAAAGTGTAGTCATTAAGATTAAATGTAACATCAAGGTAGTTAAAAATTTTCATATTAGATTGAATGGAAATACAAGGGTTGTATTGTTTGAATATTTGAGTAAAATGCTTCTTAATTTTTTCCATTTTTGGACCGGTTGCCTTTTTAAACACTGCTAAGCCATCGTCTCTATATAATCCAAAATCAGATTTTTTATAAAATTGCGAAATCTGAAAGAGAAGAAAAATACCAAAAAATTCGCACACTTCCGCTCCATCAAATGCACCCATGGTAACATCAAACAAACCGCTCAATTTTTAACTCCAAACTTGGACATTGGTAAATAATAAAGACTAACGCGCGTGGAAAATTAAAGATTTATGATCAGCATCAATGGAAACGTATTGTTCTGCAAAGTTTATGGATTCGATAAGGCGCTTTTCATTAATAGAAGGGTAAAAGTCAACGATGTCGAAAATAAGGAATTTATAGAAATGTTTGTCATTGATATTTTTGAACCAATTTATTACATTTTGTGTACTATTCTACTGATTTAATTGCAAAAATATTTCTTAGGTTGGTGTTAATATCTGATAAAATATGCTTACTTATTCTACCAACTTCATTCTTAACTGGGTTAATTAGACGAACAATAGGATTATTTTAAAAATTAGGTCTATGGTCTTTAATGTCATGAAACAATTGGAAGAACTGTTTATATTGATTTTGTTAAAAATGTCACGATTCTTCAGAATAGTTTTTCCTTCTTTATTAATGTGATCTTTAATTATAGGGTTGGTTTTTTTTATAGTTAGATGTAGTAGCATTCATTAACAACTTATTGTATTCGTCTTTTGAAAATTTATATAAATTTGAATTTTTTATCAGCATAAGTGTAAGTATGCGTTGATTTTTGAATAGAAGAAATATTTTTTTTTCCATTTGTTTTGGAAGGCGCATTGAACCATCCTAAACTGTCTGTTTTTAATTAATTTGATTAAATCGCATTCAAACGCACGCATATCTTTAGTCTGGTTTGGACAATGTGGTGTGTTAATGCCATAAAAATTAAATGTGATATTATTGTTACTATAACTATTAATATCATACATACCTTTAGACTGGTGTTTAATGAAGAAAAATCCCTTCCATCGCATCCTTTTAATCAGTATCTCAGTTTTTTCGAGCAGTCGCAATTTTTATTCTTTATTTGATGGTATAGGTATATTTTTTATTGAATAATTGAAGTTAATTTTCCCCATTTTTAACGACTTGAGAAGAGTGCTCAACAGAAGGAGCAATAAATTTAACCGCTTAAGATGTAAATTGTATCTGCATTAAGAAAACTGCATGCCCGTTAAAGAACCAATGTCTATCAAAAAATATTGTATATAAAGCCACATTAACATCACCTAGTCCCAGTCTTACGGAAAAAAATCTTACACCAGTATTAGTAAAAACGCACACAAGCTCAGATTTGCAAACCACCTTAAATCATTTAATGCAACCAGGTATAGGAATGATACAGAACTTTCTAAGGAAATCTGGAAACATAAAGACGCAGATAACATGCCTTTAATTAAGTGGAGCATAATTAAAAAGTGCCAATCTTATAATCCATCTACTAAAAAGTGTATCCTTTGCATCAATGAAAAATATTTTATTATGACCTTTGATAGTCGTTTTCTATTTAACAAAAAAAGTGAATTGCTTTCTGCTTGGAGACAGGAATAAATTTTTAATTTCTAATTTGATTCCGGCGATTTGCAAATATCGGATCACACATACTTGACGTCAGATGTCGTTTCAACGCTCTACCTGTATTTTTTAAAACAGTTTTTATTTTATATTTGAATAATATGGCTGATGATTGCCGAATGGCATGAAACTTTAAGTATCCATTATAAAGTTGTATTTTTTCATTTAAAATATTTATATATATATATATATATATATATATATGTATATATATATATATATATATATATATATATATATATATATACATATATATATATATATATATATATATATATATATATATATATATATATATATATATATATATATATATATATATATATATATATATATATATATATATATATATATATATATATATATATATATATATATATACTTCGGCTCATATAGTGAGAGCCATTATCAAACCAATAAAACCGTTAAAAAAAAACCGTTTAAAAAATTATTATAAATGTCATAAAAGTGGCTCTCACTATTTTAGCCGAAATATCATGTAAAAAAAGAAATAAATAGTATCATATCGTATATGGGGCTGTCCATTAATTACGTCAACAAAATAGGGGGAGGGGGGTCTGAACTTTTTTGACATTTGTTGACAAGTCAAAAAATTAGGCTGCGTTTGTAAGGTAGTTTCTTCACATAATGTGAAAGAAATTTTTGAAGATCTTGTAAAAAAATCCAATAGTTACGATTTCTTTATCATAATAAGACTTTCTGAAAACATCAAACATAACGTTCTGAAAGTTTTGAAACCCACTTATTTTTCTTTAGGTCAACAATGTTGCCTTATTTTTCTGTGCTGAGGCGGAATAACTCTTCAACAAAAAATCTATTTTTTTAGGCAAATCGTCCTCAATTTTTCCAAATTTCAGTAACCTCTCCTTGACAGAATTGCTTACGCTTGTTGGGAAATGCCTTTATATATGCTTCATACAACGACTTGTGAAAGTTTGGTTTGTCCAAAGTAAAAACGTTTTAAATTAGCCTAACAAACAAACAAGATATGTTGATTGTGCAACAACGCACAAAATATGTTGATTGTGGTTTGTATGCATTAGCTTTTGTAAAACATATTACCAATACAGGATCAAACCCAAGTTATGCTGCTTTTGACGCTTTTCAAATGAAAAATCATTTGCTAGAATGTGTGAAAGATAATCAGTTTACTGAGTTTTCGAAGTCCGAAACAGTTATTCACAAACATGATGATACCAATTTTCACATATAACGCATTGCACCATATGTTTAAATATAATTCTCAGTTAGACTAAAAGAAATTACGTAAACACATTACAATTCACCGAGTAATATTTACCTATTTTTAATACAACTATCCGAAGCTAACCACACTTGTCTACAAATGCAGTGCAAGGAAAAATGGAATTTTTTTACTTTGCAGAACAAACCAACCTTAGAGGCTAACTTAAAACGTTAGAGGCTAACTTAGTCCAAAGTAAAAACGTAAAGGAAATGGCTTCTTTGTTGGGACCTAAAGAAGTATGCTTCATCAGTCAAGATAACAAAGCCAGAGTCCCCATAGGATTGACAGCAGCTAACAAGCAAGCTCCACTTTTAATGCACATCGAATACCGCGTTACGTTGCCTGATCACAACTGGGTTGTAGCATCTAGACACAAACTCATACCATCTGTTTATGCTGGCATTGAAATCCAAAAAAATGGTTTAGGTAAACCGGAAGCTGTGTCATATTCTGGCCCAACTTACATAGCCATCAGATCAGGCAAGCATTGCTCATCATTAGCTTATAGTCATGGACTAGATTATGAAAGGCTTTTTGAATTGGAGGAGTTTGACATTGTTACAAAAGATCCAAGCAGCATGTTGATCAAACCGATTCTTATTATGTTTGTGGAAGGTGGACCTGATGAATATCCAAGGTATCAAAATGTCAGTGATGTTGCTGTCCATCATTTTTTAAGGCAAAACATTGATGCAATGTTTGTAGCAACAAATGCGCCTGGTAGAAGTGCGTTTAATATAATAGAAAGACGAATGGCTCCTCTTAGTCAAGAACTCTCCGGACTAATTTTGTCGTATGAACATTTTGGAAGCCACCTTGACACGCAAGGTAGAACAGTTGACAAATAAATTAGAAAAATAAAACTTCAAATACGCTGGGCAAACATTGTCAGAAGTATGGGAGCAAGTAAGTATAGATAATTTTTCAACAGTGGCAGAGTATATTGTGCCTGAAAAGTCTGAGCTTGAAGTTGAAAATTTAATAATCAAAGATCAAGTCTGGTTCCAAAACCATGTAAGAACAAGTCAGTATTTTCTACAAATTATCAAATGCTGTGATTTAACTTGTTGCCAACCGATTAGAAGCCCCCACCAATTCCACTCTGTCAAACTAATGAGGGTCTTAAATCACCAGATATATCTGATATAAACTTACATAAATTTCCATCTCTTTTCTGTAGTCAGTCTATCAAAGTTGAAAATATACTACCTCGATCAGCAAAAGCTTTCAAAATTCTTTCATATGAGATATATTATCCATTATTCAGTTATCATTGTTTGAACGGATCTGTAGAATCTGTCATGTTTATATTGCTTCGCAAGCAGTATTAAAGAAGCACATTCAACAACACCAAACATTTATGTCTGGGTCCAGTCAAATACTACATGCACCCCAACAACAAAAAATTCGTCCAATGCTAGTGGCTGCCAAAAGACAGAGAGAACTCATGGCAATTATTGCTTATGGAGAGATGCTAAGTGTGGAATGGCTAGATGAAAAAAATGATGGCTTGTCTGGTGTTTTGGTTTCCTAAGAAATTATTCAATTTTACTAAAGCAAGCGTATTGTTATCGAACTTTCGAATGCAACTAAAAATATTGTGAGACCTGAAGATATGTTAAATATAGAACGCATTACTGATAAATCAAAAGAAATTATTTTAAACAAACAAAACAACACCTTATACTAAATTCAATTTTCTTAGCAATTCTAAAAAGAGCAATAGTATAAAAAAATTTAGTTCTTTGAATATTATTTCAATACCACCTACTCACCTTATAAAAATCCAATATTAAATATTTCGAATATATCTATCTCACGAGATCAGAAAAAATTATTAAGTCTTGGTCCGCAATTTATTCCAACACAAAATAAAATACCATTTATTGATATTATAACCTCAACTGAGGAATGCGCTTTAAATATAGAAAAAAATGTGAACTAAGAAAGAGCAGAGTTTTTAAGACAGAATGTCAGCAAAAACATTAACCAAATATTTACGAGTGAAAATTTATAGTAATATTTCTAAAAGTCAATGTCTAGCTATTAATCAACTCAAAAATTCCATCAGCATAAAATTATATCTATTTGATAAAGGTAATGGGTTTGCCATTTTAAATTCGGAATCAGCAATACAAAAACTTAAACAACTCGGCAATTGCGCAATATTTGCAGTTGATCCAACTAAGAAGTTCCTAAATCTTAATCAACGTACCCTTAGTAAATTAAAAAAAAGATAAAAAAATTAGAAAAAAAATCATATGGTAAAATATATCCTTCAAATGCAGTTCCGCCCCTTTTGAATAATTGAATTAAAGCACATAAAAGTGAAAAAGGTTATCCAATGCGAATAATAGTTTCGACAATCGGCACACCACCTCATAAACTTTTGCATCATCTTGTTGAGATCATACAACTAACTTTAAATAAAAATGAATGTCATGTTAAAAATTCATCTTCATTTGTATCAACAGCAAAAGAATGGTTTATTAATGACAAAGTGTCATTTGATGTTATTAATTTATGCCCATCAAGGCTACTTGATAAAACAACTGTTACAATTATTGATATGCTAAACAAAGATAGAGATGATCTTATACAACAAACTAATTTATCTTTAGTTGACATTCTTAAAATAATTGATCTCTGTTTTAGTTAATATTATTTTTTATGGGAAGACAAAATATATTTTTAAAAAAACTCTAGTCCAAGAAATCTATCTGAAATGGTCGTCATGCTAGAAGCATATCTGCAACATATTGAACCTAATGCTATTCAACAGACTTTAAACATCAATATTGCACCAAAAACTTATAAAATTTACGTTGATGATAGCCATGCTTGATTTACTAATAATAATGACGCAAATCTATCCAATTCATATGCAAATACAAAAATACTCAACACCAATTAAATTTTTTAAATATTTTTATTTCAACTAACCACTCCCTTCACAAATATGAGTTTTCCACACACCGTAAATATGCAATTTCAAACTTACTTATAAAACCAAAATCATCTATTTTACCGAGTCTTGCAGTTGGTATTTTGAAAGGTTTTTTAGCTCGAGCATACAAATTTTATTCAGAACATAACATTCAAAATGAAATTAATTTTCTTATTAAGATTTTTAATGATGATAGACATTCCTATAAACAGCATTTGGATATTGCTAGTAATTATAAATACTCCACAAATCCATCTTATTCTTATAAAATTGATACCGAAAATCTAGTTATTTTACCATGGATCCCAAAATTAAGCCTTGTTTTTAGAGGAGAATTTCGTAGAGTTGGTGTTAAAACAATCTTCCGTTTTGGTAATCCCTCCGAATAGTCATCAAGGAATGCACCAACTTAATTGCACATGTGGTGCATGTTATATTAGTGAAACAAGAAAAAATATTTCCACACGAATTCAAGAATATAAAAGTAATGTTACAAAAGCCATATAGGATACATCTGGAATAGTAGAACATTCACTACATTGTAATGGTAAAATAAACTAGGAGAACCCTAAAACGCTTTCTGTTATTTCAAACAACTACACAAGAAAAATTAGTGATGCTATTGAAATACAACGTGTGCAATTTTTACCATCTAAAAAAAACGTTTTAAACCGTGACAATGGCAATTTGGTGATGACTCACCATTGGAAATCACTTTTGTTAAATTAAAAATGTTGAATATCTGACGTTTGGTATTGTGGTTTATCCTCCTCCGGCTAATTGCCACATAGAGGCCACATTACCAAGGCCCGCAAAGACTTGTTCAGCTCCAAAAGAAATGTCAAAAGTTTTCAATGGATTGTTGTGACCAGCGTCTTCAGCTTAAAAGTTTTTTGTTTGTTTATGTTTATACCTTATTTTTAAAACGGCAGTTCTATTTTATGTCAATGGGATAGTTTCATCTTTTTCTGACGTATGTGCGCCAGAAATGGTGTCTAAAATTTTGTTGACACATGTTGTCCCTCATCTAAATTGATACCATTTTGTTGAGGGGCACATTAGTGGTACTGTATTTTAAGTGCTTCGCGAGCTTTCCTATCAAACTTTTTAGCATCGGCTTTTAGAGTTCTGCAACTGTCCCAGTTAATATGTTGTGCAGAATGTCTCATGTGTGTGGCTAATGCAGATCGTTCTGTTTTATTTCCTATTGTGCTGTTATTGTGTTTTTGCATGCGTGTTTTTATTTGCATTTTTGTTTGACCTCTATACTTTTAGCTACAATGACATTTAATAAGATAGACTCTTGGGTGGCTGTTCATTTGTAGTTGGATTTATTTCTTGATGTTAATATTGCCTCTAGGTTCAAGTTTGATAGAAGACCGTTTTATATTTTGCCTTCCTAAACACCTTACGCAATTTGGGAGACAATATTACCCAAGGTAATGAAATCATTGGATATGTACTGGTGATCTTTTCAATGTTTTTAGTAGTCACAAGTGATTTTTTGTTCTTTCGTTTTATTTCTTTTATGATTTTTATGAGATTAGACTGTTTGTAGCCATTTTTGACAATTACTTGAGCAAGGAATTTCAGTTTATTTTCTATATGGTTCTGACTGCATACATTAAATACTCTACGAAACCCTTAAGTATTCCATTTAAAATTTGTGGGTCATGGTTTGATGTTTGCCTTAACTTGAATGCTGGTAATTGCATTTTTTCTGTGTATTTTAAATTCATATTTACCATTTTTGTTATTTATTATGCATATGTCTACAAAATTTAGTATTTTTCGTCATTTTTAAACTCACTAGTATATTGTATTTTTGGATGCTGTTGATTAAGTATTGTCTTAAATTGATCAGCCTGGGCAATGTTAAGGATGGCATGATTGCGATCTACGTATCTATAAAATGACTTTAAATCAATAAACGGGTTAGTTTTAAGCGCTGCATTAAGTGTTCTTTTTTCAAGATGTTGAAGAAAAGATTCAGCTAAAACTACCATAAAAGAAAGATCAATCGGACCTGAATTTTCAAGTTCATGCATTTCATTGTTCCATAAAAAGTATGGTCGATATAAACATAGTTCTATCAGAATTTTTATTTCTTTCATATTTAATTTTGTCGCTTTTTAAAAATTATCGCTCACCTCCAATAAACTTATGAATTATAAGTTTATTGGAGGTTACGGATATAAGTTTATAGCATTCATATTTATATATGCTATATACTTACGGATATAAGTTTATAGCATTCAATGATACCTGAATTTTGTCATTGAATATGTCGCACGATTTTGCTTTTTCTACGAATTTTTGAAAAAGTTTTAATCGAATTGGGGTCTCATTAAATATCGGTTGTATTAGTTTTACTTAGTAATTTAAGATTCTGTAGTTTGGTGTGCCTATTGTAGATACTACTATTCGCACTGGGTAAGATTGTTTAGGCTTATGTGCCATCACTACATTATACATACAAAGTGGTATTGGGCCACTGGGATAAATTTGCTGATATTTATCTTTTGTGAACCAACCTTTTATATTTAATTTTAATAGTTAGACTATAATTTTCATTGAGTAACTTTGTGTCGGATCCTCATTGATAATTTTAGTTGGCACAATTTGTTCTCGAATTTTTTTTATTTCTTTGTCATGAGGGATCGTTACAAAGCCCATTCAATTATCAAATGGGTATATATAATGTGCATAAAATCGCCCACTCTAAGCCGTTATTCCGGGAAATAAAAGCTCTTAATGTCTATGAGTTAAACGTGTTCCAAAACTTGTCATTCATGTTTAAATATCAAAATGACATGCATCCAAAATCCTTTAATAACCGATTTCTAAAAATTATTCATAAATACTTAACGAAGTGCTCTATCCATAACTTTAATTTACCAAAGTCAACTTTTAAAACATCTGATTACTCAATTTCATATATAGAGGGCTTTGTCTGTGGAACATAGTTCCTAATGAAAATATGAAAAGTATAACTTCAATAAATTGTTTTAAAAATATTGTTAAACAGTATTTACTTGAATTAACAGACACAAACATTTTTTAGTACTTTTAAATGAAAAAAAAAACCTTGTAATATTTCTTACTGTATGTGTTTACTTAATTTTTGCAATTTGTCTTATTCTTGTTGTAATTATGTTTTAACTTGTTTTATATAACTAGTATTTGTAAATTTATATAATGAGAACTTTGTAAAAAATATTTTACGCTTACTATAGGGGCTCGATGACAAGACTTCTGTCTTCTACTTGCTCCTGTCGTTATTAATTTTTTTATTTAAACTTTATTGATAAAAATTGTAAAACAAGATCGTTGTAAAATGTTTATAAATGACAAAATAAATGTTTCTAATATCAATATCGTTATCGTTTTTTAATTGAGTAAGTGGTTTCCGTTGTTCACGAGTCAGGTTGTCATTGTTATTATTTTTGTTTTGATTTAATTCTCGCAAAGCGTTTCTCCACAGCGTTTGCGCAGCTTCATTTTTTCTGTTGTATTCCAGTTTTAAAGCAGATGACTCAGCTAATCAGATGATGTCAAGATACGGAAGAGATTTTATTGTTGGTACACATTTTGGTCCAAGATTAAGAAGACTTTTTTGATGTTATGGAATTTCTGTGTCGCATAAATTTAAAACAGCTTCTTTAGTATAGATTGTCGAAAGGAATGTTCGCTTAACGCATTGATCTTGAAGAAGTTTGAATTTATTAACTAATCTGTCTCTTGATTTCACGATCGTACTTTCTCGTGCTTTTTCAGTGATTCTTTTTACGACTTCATAATCATTCGTTTCAAGTATTTTAGTGAGTTCATTTTTAATGAACTTAGCTGTTTTAGTTTGTATAAAGAACCAAAAGTTAGCAAATCATTTTTCAGAGAAATAAGAAGTTCAAACCTGCAGCGTTGAATGATGACTTTACTTTTATTGTTATTAATAGAACAGGTAATTTTTACTGACTTAGGGGAGAGTTTTTGTTTGACGCATTTTTGTAGAAAGATGTATTGATTTGAAACAAAAATGCAAATTGATTGAAGCAAAAATGCAAATAAAAACATAGATGCGACAACAAAATAACATTACAATAGGAAATAAAATAGAACAATCTGCATTAGCCACACACATGAGACATTGCACTCAACAAATTATCTGGAAAGCTGCAGAACTCTAAAAGTTAATGCTAAAAAATTTGATAGGAAAGTTCGCGAGGCACTTAAAATACAGTACCACTAATTGTACCCCTTAACAAGATGGTATCGATTTAGATGAAGGACAATAAAGGTCAGCAAAATTTTGGACACCATTTCTAGCGCACATACATCAGAAAAAGATGAAACCATCCAATTGACATAAAAAAGAACTGCCGTTTTACAAATAAGGTATAAACAAAAACAAACAAAAAACTTTTTAAGCTGAAGACGCTGGTCACAACAATCCATTGAAAATTTCTTTTAAAAAATAAATTTAGTATCGAGAGAAATTCGTATTCATTAATGTTTATAAAATAATAATTTACATACTTTCATACATGATGTCTACGTTCAAAAAAGTATATATATATATATATATATATATATATATATATATATATATATATATATATATATATATATATATATATATATATATATATATATATATATATATATATATATATATATATATATATATATGTATATATATATATATATGTATATATATATATATATATATATATATATATATATATATATATATATGTATATATATATATATATATATATATATATATATAATAAAAACCAAAAAGTTTTTGGGTTTCCATTTAGATATAGTTTTAAGGATACTTTTAATTCAAAGCGTAGAGTAATCTTTGCTTCTTGGCAGGGAGTTTGTTATCATGAAAAATTTTTAAAATATTTATAAGTTTATTGCTTGAACATGTATTAACTTATATTAAAACTGTGAAAATTTCTTTTAGTTTGATTATTTTACGTCTATGTTACCATTAAGTTTATAGTTTTATGG
The DNA here is from genome assembly GCF_038396675.1 of Hydra vulgaris. NCBI lineage: Eukaryota > Metazoa > Cnidaria > Hydrozoa > Anthoathecata > Hydridae > Hydra > Hydra vulgaris. The sequence continues at coordinate 14,882,401 of NC_088931.1, forward strand.
TGTCTATCATTTAGTTACAAATCCACAAACATTAACGCTTTTTTGCTGTCTCGCTGCTATTTTTGACTTTTAATTATCTTCACTAGTTATCTATTACCTCTTACTAACCATGAGCGAGATCTCGTCTCGTTCTCGTTTCTCGTGAGAAATGGGACTTCTCGTGAGAAACGAGAAATAGAAAATTCTCGCGAGAAGTAGAATGAGACTTAAATATTATATTATTTTCCAAATCCAAAAATATTATAATTTACAAAATGCTTAATAATTTGTTTTTTTAATTAATTAATATTTTGACTCCGTGATTTTAATAAATCTAATTTAAAATTTAATTTGTTTTTGACAAAAACAAATTAAATTTTTGGAATTCAACTTGACACATATTGTTCATATTGAAAAAAAATATTCTTGCATCATTTCAACGATCAAAAATGTCACCAAGAAAAAACAAAATCTAGAGATATTTTCAAAAAACAAGTGTCAGTGCTGAATGCAAGGCGTGCAAAAAGTCTTTGAAAACAAAAGATGGAAACACAAGCGGACTTCATCGTCTCCTCGAAAAAAAACACAGCCAAGATTACGTTGAGTATTCTGAAAAAGCTGACGACTCTCTTCTTCCTCCTCCTAAGAAGAAATAACGAACCAGGGTTGAAATGCTTGAAACAAAGTCCAAATATGACAAAGACAATTCCATTCAAATACAGTTTGACTCTGCAATGCTGGATTACTTTTGCACTGATCTGGCATCCTTTTCAGCAGTCAAAGGAAGAGGTTTCAAGAAATTGTTTGACATTGCAAACCCTAAACTGAGCCTTCATCACAGAACAACATATTCAAGAAAGCTTTCAATTCGGTCAAGAGAAGTTTAAGCTGGAATGAAGAGCATAATAACGGAGATTATGCTAAATCTAAAAAGTGCTGCATTTACTTCTGACGTTTGGACTTCTAGAGCTCAGGACAGCTATATCTCTTAGACTTTTCATGCTGTTGACGAAAATTGAAGACTACATCATTGGACACCCCATCTCCAACAGTTCCCAAGCAGACACACAGGTATCTTAATTGAAGGAAAGCTAGATTCTTTCTTAAAAGAACTAAACTTTCCTGCTGATTTGCCTATGTAATGCGTGAACGACCAGGCAAGAAACATGAAACTTGCAGTCAAATTGTCAAAGCGCCTTGACCAATACTTGTGCAACAATCATATTTTGCAATGTGCAGTTCGAGACTCATTTGGAATGACTGCTGGAATGGATGATGCGTTGCAAGCATGCAAAGATTTGGCTTCTTTAACTCACCAGTCAACAGTTGCAGCTGAGTTGCTTGAATCAGAATCAGACGCTCAAGGAATCAATTTTAGACAGTTACGCCAATCTGTTGACACAAGATGGAATAGTGAACTGGATTGCATGGCTTCTGTCCTACATCTAAAGAGTGCAATTATCAGCTTATGTGCAAATGAATCGTTTTAAGTTGAAAATTAAGTGGAAATCAATCAAGGGAGCAATAGAAGTTTTGGCACCACTTAAAGAAGCTACAGAAACGTGCTCGGCCGAGTCTATTCCAACAATTAACACTGTCGCCGATTCTCTTTACTTAATCCATGACAAAAATGATCAATTTATTGAGACGGATGGAAAAAATGGCTACGGTGTCTTGTATGCAAAAAACTAGAAAAGCTGCATTGAGAAAAGATTTCCTCTTTGTCACACTGGAAACTTATTGAGTGCTGCAGCAAACTACTTAAATCCTGCTTTAAAGGGACTTTACTTGAAGCTCTTCAAAAAATTTCAAACAACAAAAGAATGGTTAGCCTCACAGGTTAAGTATAATGTTGAGTGCCAACCTGTTGCCAGAGTCCTTTCAGCAGATTTGTCCCCAAGTTAAACGTCAGATTTGAAACACAAGAGCCAACATCTGAGCTGAATCCTATTTTGAGCAAAATGTGCCAGTATGAATATCTCCCTGATGCCAAAAAAGACTTTCCGATTCTTGATTGGTGGAAATTGCATTCAAATACATTGCCAGAACTCTCTTCATTAGGTAGACAAATTTTAGCTATTCCAGCAAGTTCAACTAAATCAGAAAGAGTTTTTAGCTCAGGTGGAAATGTCGTCCGATCATCCAGACACAACTTACACCCAGAAAAGTAGAACTAATCATCTTAATCAGAGAAAACATTGTCTTTTTGGAAAAATTTGGCAAAAAAATTCCGAATTAATATTTGAAAAAGTTGTTTACATTTAAAAATATCATATAATTTCATCCCCATTGCCTTTACTAAATAAGCGAAATGAACTTGCGTCTAAGTGTCGCCATGAAAACAAATATATGACGAATAACTTTATGTCATCAAAGAAGACCCTCCACAGTATTTTAATATATTTTTTTTTGCCGTTTTTTGATATTTGTAACATCTAATGATCGCTATTTGCGTGAGTAATGTTTCAAATAAATCGAGTGTTATAATTATTTCGTTTTTTACTATTATGTATTGCTCTACTTTGGTATTGAGCACTCTTTAACGAGAAATATTTACACCGTTTCTACAATATCTATCTATCTATCTATCTATCTATCTATCTATCTATCTATCTATATATATATATATATATATATATATATATATATATATATATATATATATATATATATATATATATATATATATATATATATATACATATATATATATATATATATATATATTTATATATATATATATGTATATATATATATTCAAATATATATATATATATATATATATATATATATATATATATATATATATCAAGCTTCAAGCTTGAAGAGGATCTTACTTCTACTACAGCATGGGGCTCACAGTGGCTGGTGAACTTTAAACCAGATAAAACTCAATTTTTTTCAGCCAATCGTTATCGCAATAATTAAGATCTTCCTATATTTATGAACGGTGATGTACTCGATGAGTCACCTACTTTTCATCTTCTAGGATTAAATCTTACTTCTAATCTTTCTTGGAAACCATATATCAAATCAGTTGCAAAATTAGCATCTGCTAAGGTTGCATCTCTTTATCGTGCTCGTCACTTTCCTACTTCGGAATCTATTCTCCATCTCTATAAATCTCAAATCCGGCTTTGTATGGAATACTGTTGCCATATCTGGGGCGGATCTTCTAATGATGCCCTTTCTCTTTTGGACAAGGTGCAAAAACGTATTGTAAACCTAGTTGGACCTGCTCTTGCAGCCAACCTCCAACCATTATCACATCGTCGTAATGTTGCTTCTCTTTCTCTTTTCTACAAATACTATAATGGGCACTGCTCTAAAGAGCTAACGTCTCTTGTGCCATCTACTAAAATTCATTCTCGTGTTACTCGTCATTCAATTAAGTGTCATCCTTTTTCTGTGACTGTTCCTAAGTGCTCCAAAAACGCTTATTCGTCTAGTTTTTTTCCTCGAACATCAGTTCTTTGGAATTCGTTACCTTTATCTTGCTTTCCTAATTCATATAATTTTCAATCTTTTAAGTCGTCCGTCAATCGTTATCTTGCTCTACAATCTTTTCTCTTTCAACTTTAATTAGTGGCTGCTTGCAGCCTTGTTGGAAGCGAAGATATTTAAAAAAAAAAAATTTATATATATATATATATATATATATATATATATATATATATATATACATATATATATATATTTATATACATATATATATATATATATATATATATATATATATATATATATATATATATATATATATATATATATATTCTTTCTGATGAACCTACTGATGGTAAAACACAGTGTTGAAGAAATCAAAAATTTATTATTGCTCTGTTCTTTTAGAACATTGAGCACTCTGTTTGTAGAATACACCAACATAATTTATATATATATATATATATATATATATATATATATATATATATACCCAGTAAGCACACAAACGTTTATTAAACGTCGAAACAACGTTTAGATTAAGGGTTTAGATTTGGTCGATTATACGTTCAGAATGAAATCCAGATTAACGTTTAGATCAAACCTCCATAAAACGTCGAGATTACAACGTATTTTCGACGTCTATTATAGGGTTAATAAAGGCATATAAAGCGTATATTATACGTATATAAAGCGTTTAGATTTAGTTCAATTAACGTATATAAATTGTTTAGATTTAGTCTAATAAACGTCTAAAACGTGTTTAGATTTAGTCTAATAAATGTATATAAAGCGTTTAGATGTAGTCTAATTGAACGTATATTTAACGTTTAGCTTTAGTCAAATAAACGTATGTATATCGTTTAGATTTAAATCTAATTAAATCCAACCTAATATATATATATATATATATATATATATATATATATATATATATATATATATATATATATATATATATATATATATACATATATATATATATATATATATATATATATATATATATATATATATATATATATATATATATATATATATATATATATATATATATATATATATATACACACTTTATATGCTTTTCCCAAATATACAAATATTTTATATACTCATATATTATTTATAACTTTTTATAATATACTACTTTTATACTATATATACCCATTATAAACTTATAAAATACGCTATAGTTTGGATTTACCTTACAAATAGCAGAGGGAAGGGGGGGGGGGGTCCGTAAACTATATTTGTTTGTTTCAATAACTCTAAAAAAATTATTCGCATTATCCATTATGCCTTCGCACTAGCAATTTTACAGTGAAAATTTATAATATCAATTTACGTCTAAAAAAATCCATTTTGCAAGAACGCACCTAAACAAATATTTTTTGTAAATTTAATCTCATTTAGCAAAAAATAAAAGTTTACATTAGTATTAAGTTAAAGATTACTAATAAAATTATTAAACTTATAAAAATGTATTTTGGATCACTGTGTCCTCTGGTTTCTCAAAAATCTTTCTAATATACCGTCCAACGAATGTTCATCAAGCGCCGGTTCTTGTTCATCGTGCGCCAGTTCTTTGTTCATTGGCCTCGGTTCTTGGGCAACATCATCATTCATATTCGTCTCCTGATTGTCTTACTTCGTAACCTGATTTGTAACCGCAAAAAACTATTTTAATTAAAATAATTTTAATGTACATTCATAAAATAAAATTAGAATTACACAGAACAACTTTACATATAGAGGATTTTCTGAATGGAAGTTTCCAAAATTTCCTGTACCATCCATGTTTATTTTTGACAAAAATAAACATGGAAAATTTCGAAAGTCGCGCCATATCATATGCAGTGGCTTTTACCAGCTCTGTTCAACCAAATTTCTTTAGCAAATGTAACTAAATTAAGCTAATATGCATCTAAATTAAAAAAATTAAAAAATTTATTTGTTAAACCTTAATTAATGCAAAGATGAATACCTACTGCTACACTATCCAACTAACGCTTACAAAATGAATTTAAACTGTTTATAAAACTTACGAAAAAAGTTCTTGCAGCAGGACTTTTATAACGAGAGACCAGCAACTCATATTTTTTAACTGTGTCAATGTTGCAATCAATAATTTCTAAAACATCTGAGTCCATTAAGTTGTTGGCATTTTGGAAGGTAGATTGTCGCGATAAGAGATTTTTAACTTTTTAGCTTCCGACACTTGTTTATTATTTATTTATCAGTCGATTTGCTTTCAGTTGTTGCAAGGAAGTGAATCTTGTAAACGCATTTAAATTAATTATTTAGCCAATAAAAAGTAATTTTTTAATAATTTTTTTTATTTCGTTTTAATTATGCCTATTTAAACCGCGTGATATAAGCTGTTATGTGAGTCTTCTGACCAATGGCTATATTGCTATATTATAATATAATAAACGTTTATTAAACGTCGATCAAACGTTTAGAATAACAACTTATATTAGTCAATATTGTAAACGTTTGATTGACGTTTAATAAACGTATAAATTAAAAGATTTAAAGCGTAGATTTTAAATCTATAAATGTTTACGTTTAATTAAGGTCGATTAAAGGTTTACAATATTGACTAATGTAAGTCGATATTCTAAACGTTAAATCGACGTTTAGTAAACGTATATATAAAAAAGTTTGAAATATACATTTCAAATCAAGCGTCAATTTTTAGTCAATAATAGGTTGCTAAACGTTTTATCTATTTTTCGACCGATTTCGATTAAATATTGACCAATTCTAAACCATTCTGTGTTTACTGGGTATATATATATATATATATATATATATATATATATATATATATATATATATATATATATATATATATATATGTATATGTATATATATATGTATATATATATATATATATATATATATATATATATATATATATATATTATATTAGTGTCTATATATATATATATGTCAGTGTATATATATATATATATATATATATATATATATATATATATATATATATATACATATATATATATATATATTTATATATATATATATATATATAAATATATATATATATATATATATATATATATATGTATATATATATATATATATATATATATATATATATATATATATATATATATATAATAAATGTTTATGTAATATAAATATCTTTTTTTTAAACTAATTGTAGTTTGGTTTCGGAAAAGTTTTATTTTTTTTTCTAACATTTTAGAGCTTTTATTTAATAAAATTTCCTTGAATTACTTTTGTTATACAAATTTTTTTATTTTTGAGATTTTATTTTTTCGTTACAAAAATCTTTGTTTATGATAAATTGAAAATCTAATGAACTCGTTTTTTGTTAAAAGCCACCAAATACAATTGCTTCCATAAAAATAAAAAAAACTCTCCTACAGTTTTTTTTAAGCCGTATGTTTACAAGGCCTGCCACTATAGTAGGCCATGTATGCAACTATATTTTTATTAACTTTGTATATGTAGGACTTTTTGTTTACGATATTTTTTATTTGTATATTTTTATTGCCAATGTGTGACTGATTACTTGTAAATACTTTGTAGTTGTATAAACATCTAAATATAAATATGCTATTTTAATAGTAGTAGTAGTAGTAGTAGTAGTAGTAGTAGTAGTAGTAGTAGTAGTAGTAGTAGAAGTAGTTTTTTAAGTAGTTTCTAGGCTTTTCTACACGCGGATAGGTATTCCACGTGGTCTTTCAAGCAAGGTCTGCAAGCGAATTAGAACTGATAAATTTTTAGTTTTAAGAGGAATTGATGTTGTTCATTATTTAATTTTACTATAAAATTATAAATAAATGTTTGTTGTTGGTTGTTTGTATTTTTCTAATTTTTATAGCTTGTTTCTTTTTCTTTAAATAAAATAAGAATGTTATTTGTGGACATGTAAGTGTATTCACATAAATTTGCGTATATTTCAGTATATTTCATATTTCTCTGTATCTATATGTATATTTTGATTTAGTTAAAAAAAAAAGGTATAGAAAATAGAAAAAATAAAATAGAAAATAGAAAAAAGTAGTAGAAAGTAAAAAAAAAACTATGTTGGAAGTTGTCAAAAAAATGTTGTGTTATGCTTCTTTTTAAGGTATCTGAATATATATTCAAATTTTTAAATTTGTTCTTAAATGGTTTCATCTTTTTTATTACTTTAGATAAAAATATACTAACTGACATTGCCAAAAAATTATAGATATTATTAAATCATAAATTAATTTGTTTGAGGTTTTTATTTTGAATAATAATTGCAATAAATTGTTTTAATTTTTATTTAATAATTTTTGACCTCAATGGTAAACCAGTGGTTAAACTAATGAGTTAAATTGTAGAGGTTTACATATCATATATATTCTAAAGTAATTGCATTTGATTCTTTTTTTTAAATACATTACTTAACATAAGGCATTTTGATTTTTTTCTTTTTTTTTTCCTTTAAATAATAAAATAAAGTTGTTTTATAAATGAGAAACCAAGTAAGATTCAATATTGTGTTTTTGTTTTTATTATCAAATAATATCTTTGTTATTAGGTTTTTGTTGATTTTTACTTGAACATTATGATTTATCTTTTTGTAGATATGTTTACCACTTTAGACTATTATTATTTTGATATTTTTATTTAATTTCTTTTCTCTCTTTTATTTTGGATTGTAGATATTAGGCTTAAATAAGTTATTAGAAAAAAAACTATCAACTTAAAAATAATTGATAATTTATTGAAATGATTAGAATTTGGCGAGCTGAATCTAATTGTCATCAAAATATAAGAAATGCTGCTTGGTAAGAAGAAATTAATTTATATCTAAATTAGTAAATCATGGTTAGACGAGTTAAAAGTAATTATCACATAAATAAAAGAGATAGCCCACTTGAGATTAATCACGAAATGCTGCTAGACAATCAGAGTATATTGTATAGCAAAAAGTAATACTATTCTAGATTATAATTATTTAGGAGAAATGAGCCAGATCTGTCAGCATTTCTGTGCTTAAAAATTTCTTGATGAAACATTTTTTATGTTGCCATAATAGAAAGGTAGTTTTGCTTCCATTTTTACTATTTCTGCAAGATTTACAGGAAGTTATATCATAATTCCAATATTAATTTTTTAAAATATATTAGAATTTAATATGCCTGTCTTTATTTTGCTTTATTCACTGATAATGTACTTTAACCTATAAATTATAGACTGCCATGTTTTAAAATATGTGCCAAATTTTTCATTGTGTGTAGGTAATCTTAGGCCAGATCAAGATATTCTGCCAACATTATTAATTGTATATCTCTGACCCACTTGCAGCAGTAAATTTTAGTAAGCAATAACATCGCAATCAACTTTGCTTACATAATTTAGTGTTTCATTTGCAAACTATTGTTAGTGAAGTTGCTGTTGTATTCATTGGAGAAGGTACTGCACCTGCTTCCAGGAAAGTTATTTATCCAAAAGGTCATCTAGATGTTTTATTGAGAATGTCAGCTAACTTAGATCCTACGGTTTATAATAAATTTTAGGTTGAAATATAGTCTTATTATGATTAGAAAAGATCACAATTTGCATGATTCTTTTATGTTTATTTATTATTTAGTTGAAACAATAATGCTGCTCAGCGAACAGAAAACTTACTTGCAAGAACTTAGTGTCAAGCAGTGTTAATGTCTGTTAATTCGATTTTACTTTAGACACTTGAGAATAAAGCAAAGTATGAATTTTTCTATTTATAGTAATATTATTTATATATTTATAGTAATTATTGAGTGATTTATAGTATATCTATTTATAGTAAAACTTAGATTAATAACAGTTAATAATAACAATTTATAAACAAACAGTTAATAACATAAATGATTTAAAATTTTTTTTATAATTTCAAACACAATTGTTCTTTTTTTAGTTGCCTTTGTCATTACCTGATTAGTTTGCTTACAGTTGAAACATGGTTTTAATTTTGTAAATTTAATACGATGTTTACTCTTTTAATCATTAGTCAACAGTCAGAGAGATGCCGGAACTTAATTAAAAAATGCTGGAAGTTTATCTTTTAATCAAAGTAAAAATAATTTTGTTTACTGGTAACATAATAAAACCAGTTATTTTTATCTATTGTGTGTTTTTTTACTTTTTTTAAGATTTTGCTTTGAAAACGTTAATTTGTGCGGCCGTAGCGCAGTGGTTAGAGCGCTTGCTTTATAAGCAGGAGGTCCAGGTTCGAAACGAGCTATGGGCATAATTTCGCGTCACGGTAAGGAAGGAGGTGTGAACTTCTTGGTTAAATGCGCTTCCGCGGTGCTCTGTGACAAGACCGTTCCCAGTGGGCACAAGATGTAAAAAAGACGTCTTTTGAACGTCTTTTGAACGTTTTGGACGTCTTTTGAACGTTCAAAAGACGTCTTATTTAGGTCCTGTGCCCACTGGGTTAGGTTTCTTGGGGCACCTAAATAATAAAAAAAACACACAAATAAACAACACTTTCTCTCCCTCATTCTTTTAGATGAGAGGGAGAATTAATAAAACTTATTACATATTTCTTATTACCACAAGTGGTAATGACCATTTATAAGAAATATCTTACAAGTTGCTTGCTATTTTCTGATATAATTGTTCAAATTAATAACTATAACTGTCCCTCACTTGTTCAAATATTGTAACAAATAAAATCTTTTTAGTTCAAGTATTTTAGTTAATAAAATATCTTATTATGTTGTGGTGCTAATAATAATTGTCTATCCTTTTTATAATATTTTCTTTTTTAATTATTCTGGAGACACATAGTAATGAGTGCTTACAAATATCTTATGCTATGCGCTATTGTTACTGTGTTTTGTGTTGATAGAACTAGGCTGTTATAGCTATTTTTTGTTCTTTATATTTTCTGTAATATTATTATCCTAATTGTACTAACAATAAAATGCAAATAATACTTTTGTAATTAAAAATTGTAATTAAAATTTTGTAATTAAAAATTGTAAAAAGGTATTTGCAGGCGTTAATTGACGTTCCTTTACTGGTACCAGCTGTGTTGTGACAGATTTTAAAAAGAACTTGACTGATGTTGATGCAGTTTTTATGTCGTTAACTATAAGCAATGACATGGCTGATAGGGAGTCAAACTTAAAGTGTTATTTATAGATAAATTTGTATTTAATTTTTTAGATAATATATAAGTTATAAATGTGTTTTTATTGTTATAAATGATTTAATTACTAATAACCTTCCTACGGGTTGCTTTCTGCTAGTATATAATAAACATGTATTGAAAAAAAAAAAAAAAAGTTGCGCATTTGTCAACCGAAATGAAGGTTCTAATGTTATTAACGCGTTTACGTAATCAATTAGGTAAATCTCTAGTTCTGCACAGAACTAGAGAACAATCTAAATTTCCTGAAGTGAATAAAAGTTAAATTCAAACCTTTTTCTTTTAAAATAAATAAACGCGGAAAAAAAATAAATAAATAAAACAAATAAAAGTCATAAAAACAGATGTGTGTTTTCTCTTCGCGTTTATTCTAAGATATTTTAAGGAAGGAAATTTAGTCTTTAAATTAAAGCCTATTTATTTAATTGAAAATTTTTTCTACCGTTAACTAAAAACTACTGAGGTAAAGAGAAAAAGTATATAAATGGTGTGGAACAAACTGCAAATGAACCGTAATTTATGAGATAAATTTTTATATATAGGGAAAGATTGAGCACAGTGGATCGGATTTTTTCATTTTTTAAATCAAGCAGAAGATAAAATATGTAGATTATTTTTTTCAAAACGAAATGATTGAGGTATATGTGTTTCATGATAAGAAATCACCGAAAATATTTATTATCTAACGGCTCACAGAAAGGTTTAAAGTGAGCTGTGCTACGTGATTCGCTGTGCCCCAGTACTAGGACACAGTAAATAAATGAACACAGCCGTGATTTAATGATAGTGAATAGGGGCATAGCTAAATAACTTTAAGGCTGAGGGAGTAAAGACACTGTACACTATACTTTTAGCATACTTTTATTAATTAGATTAGTATAAAATCGAAATACTAGACATTTTATAAATTGGGAATAAAAAAAAGAATTTAATGATAACAAAACTTATAAAAATATCAAAAAACTAAAACCTTGTTCAAATATTATTATTTACAACATGAAACTAATAAACTCATTTTCATTTTGTTCGTTAAAAATGCATGAATTTAATCTTTAAGATCATTAACGGACCTTAGTGGCTCAACCTATTTACTGTACCCCGATTCACTGTGCCCCACCGTAACTAATTAAGTTCAAGTCTAATTTCTTGGGACATGAGTGTTGCTAAATGAAAAGCCAAACTACTAAAAGGAAGCAAAAATATCAATAATTCGAATGAAAAACTTCAACTTATAAAATTATTTCAATCATGATCTCCATAATAAACATAAACAACACGGGTCCGAAAAGCTGGTAATAATTAATTACTTTGTTATATGTACAATTTAAACAGCGTTCAATAATTTAAATATTCGTATTTGTATAATCGTGTTAATATACTCTTTTGTAGATAAGGATTATAATTGATAAGAACTTAGCTTTTAACTAGTTATTGGAAAAACATAGCTTTGGCAAGCTTTTATTAAAAATGAAAAGTTCTGTAAAAATCAGTTTGCGTACTTTGCGGAGGAATATCGGCTAAGACTGTAGCCAAATGTCCTGAAACTGGTGTTGCTCCTAAAGCATAAAGCGTTTCAGTGGATCTGTTTTCTACGGCACATTTCCAATCTCTCACAACATCTCATTTCCAAATATTACTAATAAGTTTTATAGCAACATTCACGCCAACCTTTGCTATAACTCCTTAAGCTATCTGACTGTCTGCTCCAGAAGGCAACTGTAGGAGTAAGTTCACCAAACATACATACAGGAGCATTGTTGAACTTTTAATACTTCTAAAATATAAATGATGTAAGACATGTATTACTTTTTTATAATTTATACATTTTTGCAATTTCTCATACGTTTTGTTTATGTATAGTACATTAAATATTGCTTAATTAACTTTATAGTGTTCTAACTATGCGTTTTGATTAAATTCTTAGATAATATATTATTAAAAAGTCTGTGAACAATGTGTAAATAATTTTTACTATGAAAAGTGTAAGTAATGTGAAGCGTCTTCTTTTCTTGATTATAAAAATGATACTTATAAATCTTTTTATATAGTTACAATAAAAACATTCCAATCATAACCATAGCAACAATAACAACTCGCATAGTTAGTAGTAGTAGTAGTAGATGCTGTAGCCGCCCGAAGACGACGAGTGTGTGTATTAATAACACACTTAGACAGCCGTGTCAGTATTAACTTTATTTAAAAGTAGCCAATTTTCTAATTGTGCTTTAAAACTGTTTACTGATTATGCATTAACTACATCTTTAGGTAGTTTATTCCATGGTTTTGTTATTCTGTTAGTAAAGAATGAGTGTCTTAAGTTGCACTTTGTTTTTTCGCGTTCAAACCTGAGACCGTTTCCTCTAGATAATTGAAAATTATTGTGCTTGAAACCGTTTAAAAAGTCTACATTTTCAATCTTATTTAATAACTAATCAGTCTGGATCAAATCTCCACGAAGTCTGCGTTCACAAAATGGGCTGAGGCCAAGAATCTCCAGTCTTTCCTCGTATTTCATTTTTGCCGGAGTCGGATTGAGTCTCGTAGCCCTGTGTTGAACTTTCTCGAGCAGTTCTATTTCTCCTTTAGGCTGAGGGGACCACACTGGAACCGCGAATTCGATTATTGGGCGAACAAACTTCACGTATAAGACTTTAGGAGTCTGCACATCCAGTTTCACAAATGTGTTTTTAATCATTCCCAGCATTTTATTTGCCTTCGAGCTGCAAGATATAATTTGCTGTCTCCATTTCATGTTTGCTGAGAATAATACGCCTAGATCTTTTTGAATAGTAGTTTGTCCTAGGACAACATTATCCATAGAATACTCGTGTTTTGGATTGTTACTTCCATAATGTATTATTTCGCATTTTTCTTTATTGAATTTCACTAACCATTCTTTAGACCAGTCCCAAGCACTGTTTATATCTCGTTGAAGACTGTTTATTTTCTCTATTGAGTTCACATCGATCATTATTTTGGTGTCATCTGCATAGAGCTCGGCTACATTTTGTATTCTATCCGGCAGGTCATTTATGAACAAAACAAACAATATCGGGCCAATTACCGATCCCTGCGGAACTCCGCTGTAGATATCGCGCCAGCTCGAAACAGTATCACCGTTGACTACGCGTTGCTTTCTATCTTTTAAAAATTCCTTCAACCACTTTAGCAACTTTCCTGTAATTCCATAAGCTTCTAATTTTAAAACGAGTCTTTTGTGCGGCACTGTGTCGAAAGCTTTCGCAAAGTCTAAATAAACCACATCTACCGGACGATTCGGTGCGATATTTTCTGTTAAATAATCCACAGTTTCCATGAGATTTGTTGTGCATGATCTAGATTTAACAAATCCATGTTGACACTTCGATAAAAATTTATTGTTCGTAAAATGTGCCAAAACTGAGTCTTTTATTATGCTCTCCAGAATTTTACACGGCACAGAAGTCAGTGATATTGGTCGATAATTATTCGCTTCTAGCTTACTGCCTTTGTTCTTAAAGATTGGGGTAATGTTCGCAAATTTCCATTGCTTAGGTAGTTCGCTCTTATCAATCGAAGACATAAATATCAATGTGATTGGCATTGCTAGTCCTTCAGCGCAATTTTTTAAAATGATAGTACTCAATTGATCAACTCCACATGATTTCTCAATAAATAATTTGCTTAATCTTGTTACTACGTCACTGTAATTAATTGCACTCTCGTCAAAATCTAAATATTTACCCCCACATCTCGATCCGAATTCTGGTAATACTTGGTCGCCCTCTCTAGTGAAAGAGTTTTGAAAATTTTCGTTTAAGTTCATGATACTTATAAATCTTTACTATGAAAAATTTTTACTATGAAAAGTGTAAGTAATGTGAAGCGTCTTCTTTTCTTGATTATAAAAATGATACTTATTAATCTTTTTATATAGTTACAATAAAAACATTCCAGATAATCTAGTTAAACTAGATTTTGAGAAGACTGCATGACAGATAAGGGGCGCCATTTCCAGCCAATCATAACCATTACAACAATAACAGCTCGCATAGTTCATCGCCGTAGCAAATACAAGTACTTTATTTTTTTTATATAGTTTTATTCTTTTAACATAATTTTCTGGTTTAATGTCGTAGTACATAATATAAAAGAACACGGAAACTCGAAAAGAATTGTAAGATCCTGTCACCGAGAACCGTTTAATAATGAAATAATAGTTAACCAATTATTTCAAAAAAAATAAATCGAAAAGTAAATACCGTTTAAGAAAACATACATACAAGTAAGATTAGGTATCTCAATTATAAAACACCGTTTAACAAAACAATAAAAAATCAAATCAAATATTTTACATTACATTTAGGTATCACTTATAAAAGAGAAACGAGATCAAAAGAAATTGAATTTATTATCTATTAAGAAAGTAACTTTTTTCATTTTTTTATGAAAGTAGAAAAATTCCAACGTTAGGAAAAATCAAAATTCTTTAAAGCTATTTGGTTCCACAGAAAAGCTCCGCGGTATGATGTAACAGACCTTTTAAAATTTGCGAATAATGTTAATAAATAAAATTGTAATTTCTTAGATTAAATTTATTTTTGGGCTTTATTGCATATAAATTTTGAAAAGATGAAAGAGTGAAGTTTGAATATAACATTATTGAACATTTGAATACAAAGCAAAGAACATTAAAAACATTCAGTTTGTATTTATCAAAAATAATAATTTCGAATAAAAGTGGTTTTGCATTAGTAAAACGATCTTTAAAGTTTATTAGTCGTTCTAGATGCTTCTGTTGCCGATAAAGAGGATTTTATTGACTTTTTCTAGCCATGCGATATTTGCATAATTTAGATGGTATTGGTAATTAAGTTGAATTAATGCATGTCTCTTTAAAGAACTTCTCATTTTGTATTATATTCCAATATTTTTTGAAACTTTTTTGCACTGGGTTTGAGTACGATTTTTCGATTTGAGATTTTCATGAATAAAAACACCAAAAAAAAGTATAACTATTGTTTATCATCTTATATATATTTGAGGCATATTTTATAGCAAAGATATTTTTTGGATTTTGGATAAAATAAAGTAAATTTAGTTTTTTCTATGTTAATTGATAACTTGTTTCAGTTGAGGGTAATTCCACATCAAATCACCCAGTCCATTGAACTATGTGTCTTCTTTTTGTGTTATATTTTGACACATTATTCCTAACTATAAAAAATATTGCATGCAATATTTAAAAAAATATTGCATGCAATATATGCAAACTTCAGCTAAAAATGTTGAGCGGTTGACAAGATACTGCAATTTTAATATTGACCTGGTCACCCAAAATGACCCGGTTTTCATAACATTCTGAAAAAACATTTTTCTTAAAAAAACAGGAAATAAAAATGGCAAAGTTATGAAAATAAACATATATAATGTTTTTTTGACGCTGAATTCAATAAATGCACTTAAGATGCTGAAATATAAAAGGAACATGCTTAAAGTTAATAAAACAACTAGTTTCTATAAACCAACTTTGGGGCCCAATATCTCAAAACACCCCCGTCAAATTTTTTTTTTTTTGCTGTTAATTTTTTCAGCTGCTTATAATCTTACTAGGCAAAAAAAATCTAACTGGAAAAACAACTGAAACATACAAAACTTTAATTTCAAAGATGTGTTACTTTTTCAAGAAATTCCCAAACAATATTTGTAAATAAAATGAGTTAATCGTAATTTAAAAAGTTACTTGAATAAACAAGATTTTCAAAGGTATCGAAGATGTAAGTTATTTTGACTGTGTTTGTAATAGTTCACAATATTTTTCCCATTTTACTTGTACTTCTTCTATTTCAGCATTTTCAAACACATAGTTTCTACCGGAACTAGAGCAAGCTTGTGGAACAGATTTTTTCAATATGTTGGTGTTGGGAATAAAACAGTATCGTCTCTTTCAGGCCAGTTAAAATAGATTGATGGACCTTTTGGGTGAAGAAATTTAACTTTAGCATCAACTTCTTCTAGGTTGGTTTCAGTTACAATGCCGATCCACCACTTATCATCATAGACTAGCTACATAACCTCCTAAAGTAACAGTATCAATTTGAAATATATCTTGTTTCTTTTTAAGATTGTGGATTATTGTATAATTAGTATCCGTACTACACCTCTTTGCCCCAACCCTGTTATCTCCAAGATGAATAAATTGATAAAAGCGACGAGTACCAGGTAGAGTTGTTACACTAGTGTACCTTTCTTTTTGCTCTTCACATTGCAATTGTAAGTCCAATCCCTTTTTGTAAATGAAGTTAACAACTTTGATTTTCTCAATGCAAAATTCATACATAGCTTCTGAAGTGAGAATTTGGTTTCTGTATGGTCGTTTTAAACTTTCTTGTGCTGTTAATCTTTTTACAGTACCACCAATCCCACCGCATGGTGACTTTCCATGGGACGCGGCAAAAAAGTTCTATTCAACTTTAAAGGCAAATTCGCTCTCTAGTTGGCATAGATTGTAAAAGCTTTTACAATTTTTGTATTGTCCTGCGTAACCATCAATGAATAAATGTAATATGGACATATTGAAAAATTTTATTTTTAATATTGGTATGATTAGTTGAAATATTTTGTACACGTAAGTTACATCATGTGTAATGTCGTCTGATATAAAACAGTAAGAAATATGTTTCAGTACACCTTTATCATCTTTATAGTATATCACTAATGGATGTAAAGAACATTTTTGGGTGTTCCAATGATAGCTTTGTATTTCATCTTGGACTACAAAAGCATAATTTTCAGCAAAGTTGCCAATAATAATAATGTTTGATTGATCCATATTTTGTTTTAGTTGGTTAAGGTACTGTGATTGAGAGCGAGCAATAAAAGAATGAGCTTGTAGCTTTTCAAAGCAAGATACTAATAGTTCAACAAATGTTGGAACATCTGCTGTTAAACTCAATAGTGTTGCACGATCAGTAGTTTGCCATTGCTTGTAGTGTATCTCAAAATCATCTTCGTATTCTCCAAAAATCTCATACAAATATTTGGTAAGGGGTTCTTTCCCAGGACAATTATCACACAGTGAAAGCATGCATTCTTTGTTTTCTACTGAACAAACAGTTTTCGAAAGTAAATCCTTATACTTTAGTCCAATATTTAAGGTATCTACTAGCAATTTAGCATTTTGGTGATAAGAACAAACGCAAATAGAATGTGTACCGCTTGCACCTGGCAAAATGCACTACTTTGGTCTAAGTGAAGCAAATTTAGAGTAACTTATTCGTACTTCTGAATTGTTTTCTTTGTATAATACATTTAGTTCCTTTAAATTACACAAAAGCAGTTTTTTTTGTTTATAGACGTTCTTTTGAATGCTAACATAATCTTTTTTTCTAGGCATAGTTCTACATAAATCACTCGAGTCATAAAACAATTTAAAAGAATCTTCTATTTCTTTGGGTAAGACTTTACCTTTATACAACGGAGAGATAGCTAACGATCCTTTTTTATTAAAAATTAGTCTAGCCATTTTTGCTTGGTATTCTGTAACTGCAAAGTTATTTTGTACTTCTAATATTGACCAACTTGGGGGTGCCAGTGTTAAAAGTTGAACAATAGTCCTTTTGTCAGAACATAGAATTTTTTTTTTATCAAGCTCATAATTTCATCAAAGTTTTCAGCCTTCTTTTTCATGTTATTTGTTTCATAACACAGTTTTGAGGGAACATTGAATTGACTTTCAGATTTTCTAGTAATGTTACTTACCATTTCATTGATGCGCGCAACTTTTTGCTTTCCTTCTGAGAGTATATGTTTTGATGACTTTGAATGAGATTTTAGATATATTAAAATTTTCAAGTTCTTCATTGATCTCCTGTCTTTTTGATTTGAATGATGATATTAGAAAATCCTCATCTTGTTCACCCTGACTTTGCTTCTCTTTCTTAAGATCTGCTTGTCTGGCAATCTTTTGCTTAAAAGGTTTGCAAAGTTTCTTTCCAGGAGCAATATTTAAACTACTTCTCATCATGATTTGTGATTCATTTATTGTAACTACTTTGAGATTTTCTAAAAGTAATTGAATTGTATGAAGCTTATTTGCACAATTGTTTAAAACATTGTTTATGTTTTGGAAAACACAAATTAAAAAAGTATTATTAAAAAAGTATATATATTAAAATATTGAAATTCTACTTCTACTTACTTGTGATTTTCTTTGTATGTTTATGGAATGGATCACAGCATTTTTTCTGCCATATAGGATACATTTTCAAATATTTTGTAGTATGTCTTTCACATAACATTATTAAGTTTGATAGTTCAGTGTTACAGCGTAATGAAATAGTTATTTTTTCTTCATTGCTTAAAGTTTCAATAACATCTTGTTGGCCTTTGCATGCATCTGATGTCATTAAGCCAATAGAACACATCTTATAATAAATTACTTAGTATGAATGTATTTCCTAAAAAAAAGAGAATTCTTCTTTCCTACTTAATTTTCAGTTCAAAAGAAAAAAATTTTTAATATAGAAATAATTCAAACCTTTTCAGAATCCCTATTGTATAATTTTTTACACTGATAGATATTGTTAACTTTCTTTATAGATATATTTATATATATATATACAATCTATATATATATCAAATTGTTAATTTGTTAAAATTTGAATAAAATTTCACCAATAAATGCTGTTCTATAACTGAACTTTTTATAAACTAGTTATTATAAACTTATACAAAGTTTAGTTGTCAAAATTTTTTTTAAACAAATGCACATCAATATTACACTTAATCAGTTTTTATATAAAAACAATTGTTTTTATATAAAAACAAATAACTAAGTTATCATATAATTAAGACTTCCTTAAATATAACAAAGTTGTTTTTGTTTTTTTAAGGAGTCTATAAACAAAATTTAATATTTTACAGAACTCTATTTGCAAGTTTTAAAAAATAATTTATTGAAAATTTGATATATCTTTGAAATTAAAGTTCCATATGTTTCAGTTGTTTTTCCAGTTAGATTTTTTGTGCCTAGTAAGATTATAAGCAGCTGAAAATATTAACAGCAAAAAAAAAAAAAAAATTGACGGGGGTGTTTTGAGATATTGGGCTCCAAAGTTGGTTTATAGAAACTAGTTGTTTTATTAACTTTTAAGCATGTTCCTTTTTTATTTCAGCATTTTAAGTGCATTTATTGAATTCAGCGTCAAAAAACATTATATATGTTTTATTTTCATAACTTTGCCATTTTTATTTCCTGTTTTTTTAAGAAAAATGTTTTTTCAGAATGTTATGAAAACCGGGTCATTTTGGGAAACCAGGTCAATATTAAAATTGCAGTATCTTGTCAACATTTTTAGTTGAAATTTTATGTGTCAACTTTTCTTTTTAAGATGCAACAGCCAAAGAAGTTTTTAAAAAATTTGAGGACCCATGGTTCAAAATTTCCTAAATTTTGGGTGATTTGATGCGGAATTACCCTTGAGCCATTTTGAAACTTTAATTAGCTCCATGTTCATGTCGTTAAATAGTGTTATGACATTATTGTTAGACAGAAAAATTTTGTGTCATCAGCAAACATTACTATTTTTAAATTTGAGGCAATATAAAGATCATTAATATAATATAAATTATTATGTTGCAAATAAATAATATATTGTAAAGTAAATAGTTTTACTTTTTTATTTTTTTTATTTATGAAGTTTAATTATGTTAGAAAAGTTTTTTATTCCTCATAAATGATAGGGGTTTAATGATAAGACTTCAGTCTTCTACTTGATGATAAGACTGCAGTCTTCTACTTGATGATAAGACTGCAGTCTTCTACTTGATGATAAGACTGCAGTCTTCTACTTGATGATAAGACTGCAGTCTTCTACTTGATGATAAGACTGCAGTCTTCTATCTTAAATTTTATCTTGTTCTTTATAAATGTATAAATATAAAAATATTTATATTTATGAATGTATTAGAGAGATATATATGTAAAACGTTTATAGAGTGACAAAATAAATAACAAAAAAAAAAAAAAAAAAAAAATTACGGCCGGTAATCAATGGCCAATAACTGCCCAAAATTATCAAAAATGCTGTTTTTGACCTTTCTAAAATGAATTCTCTTTAGTCAAAAAGCCCTATAGGTCCTATAAGAATTTAAGCTAATTATAAGTCCTATATAAAAATAAATACAAAGAAAAAATTACTGAAAACCCATTAAATTAAAACACATAACTTATGCGTTTGATAACTAAAAAAATTTATTACCTTATGTCATAAGGTAAAAAATCTTTATAGTTTTGCTAGCTTTCGCTGGAAAAATCATAAATGTTCGCTACTTTTAAATTACCAAGGAAGATGTGCTGCATCAAGCACCTCTTTATTAACAGGCTTAAGATACTCGTGCTAATCTGTGACACAAGTACCATACTTTTAGAACATAATAGAATGCTGAAAACATATGTGAAGAAAGTTAATTATCAGTTATCTTTTAAAATTCTGTTTTAACTGATTTAAATGTTTATCTAGTCGATTTTTGAATATGTTTACTAAAGCCGCATCAATTACTATTTGCGGCAGGGTATTCCACTGCAAAACAATACGGTTCGTGAAAAATTCTCTCTTGGCATGCAATTGAGTACTCTTTGCTGTGCAAGTCTTTGATTATGACAACGCATAATAAACTTTTACGACGAAGGACGATTGAATGGTACGTCAAAAGTTTATTTCATCGATTTCACACATGAAATTGAACATCAGAATTAAATCACCTCGTATTCTTCTTTCTTGAAGTGTCGTTAGACCTAACATGACTCTTCGCTGCTCGGCAGTGCAATGCTTAATCTCAGAAATAATTTTTGTAGCACGATTTTGAAATTTTTCTAGCGCTTCTATGTCTGCCCATTAATATTGTGAGCACGCCTGGAAAACGTACTCTAGGTGAGGACGAACATAAGTAGTGTACACTTTTTTCTACAGTGAAAAACAATGGCTGCTAATAATTTTTTTAAGCATTCACCGCAACTGACTTTACGCATGCATGACTTTACACTTTTCAGTATTAAATGTCATAAGCCAGCAATGTTACCATTCAATGGCTTCGTCTAAGTCTGGTCGCAGAGTCTCTGCATCCCAGTCAGATTTTATAACGCGGATAATATTGCTGTCATCAGCGTAGAGTTTGATCTGATATACCAATTTTCTGGAAGTTCATTAATGTACAGAACAAACAGTAATGGACCCAAGACCGAACCTTGCGGTCTTGGGTCCATTACCTACGCCGCTAATAACGTTTTTCCAATCTGATGTACGATCTCCAATTACAACTCTCTGCTGCCTTCCTGAGAGCCATGCTTTAATCCATTCGTGAAGTTCCTCTTTGGTTACGTAGTTTTGAATTTTGAGGAGAAGTCTATTGTGTCGAAAGCTTTTGCCGGATCTGTGAAGATTACGCAGGTAGCGTATCCCTGGTACACAGCTTCTGTTAAAAGGTCAGTATTTCCAGAAGGTTTGTCAAGCACAACTTCTTGAAAACGAAATCGCGTTAGTTTTTTGATATAAGACCGTTTATAATACAATGATTTAAAATCTAGTCTCAAACGAAACGCTTTATGACTTTACAAGGAATACAAGTGAGTGATACTGGTCTGTAATTAGATGCTTTTAGTTTGGAGCCCTTCTTGAATACCGGTATTATATTTGGGCGCTTCCAGTCGTCTGAAACCTCACTTATAGAAAGTAAATTCTAAAACATAAGGGTAGGTGGAGTGGAAAACGCTGCTGTACACATTTTGAGTAGCCTTGGATGGACGTCGTTAATGCCCATCGTCTTGTTCCCGTCAAGGTTGTCAAGTCTTTTCTGTAATTTACCACGTGCAATAAACTGCGTTGTACATGTTACTTCCGTCCTTGGTTTGAAATCTGGCATCGGACCTTGCGGCTCGATTATGAAAACCGATTGAAAGTAGTCATTCAAAACTCTACATATTTCCTCCTCACCAACTGCGCTTCCACCTGTACTCTCTTCTAAAACTTGTTTTTGCATTTTGTTAATATAGACGTGAATCAATTTTAGGTTATTCTTTGAGGCTTAAACTATTGCTGATTTGTAATCTAGCACTGCTTTTTTGACTTCTTTTGCAACCTGTTTGCATGATTCGTTATATTTTTTTACGAAGGATTTCGTGCATAAAGAGCCCAGCAGCTTGTTACTTTACCCACAGAGTTCTTTTTTAATTTATTGACTCTTTAACTGTTTGTGTTACCCATGGGTTTGCAACTTCGACGGAAGGAGTGTTCGTAGTTGGTATATAAAGCTTGCAAGCGTATTCTCTCTTTTGACAAAAAAACATGGTAATATTTGTTTGTTGAGAGGGCACTAAATAAAATTTTCCATTCAAGTGACTCTATGTTATTTCCTTGTACTTTGTTTTATTCCATAAATACAGTGTCCGCGTAGTTAATTAATGCCTCTTTTCAACGTTAGTGGTCTTAAAAATGCCGTGCGCTTTTCCTTGTGTTGTAGCTCCTAATGGCGTTTCCTCTTTGATATCGATGATACGATCCGGTTCGTCACTGATGATTAGGTCTAGAATATTTTTTACGGACAGTCGATAGACGATGAAACAAAAGGGTTTTTCAAGAAGATTAACTGCCTCTAGTTTGCTGTTCTTCTTTCTCTCCTAGTTGAGTTTTGTAAACTCAACAAGGAGAGCTTGCTGCGCGGGCGTCCTATCCTCGCGTATATATATCAAGTATTCTAGAGTAAATGTATCCGCTTGTTGAATTTGTGTCCCGTTAATAGACGCGTTACTCTCGACTTGGTTATTGAAAAGTTTTTCTTGCTCGTCGAATTGATTTTTTACTGCTTCAAGTACTGCGGTTAGATCTGCAGAGAGCATACAGGTGAAGAGGTCTTAACTCATTTCAAGATTCTTAGGATTCTTAGAAACTGCATCTACTACTACGAAATAGATGCAGTTTCTAGCGCTGACGAGATGATTGCGGCGTAGTTTCATTTAATTGGTATGTGCGGGAATAATGTTTTAAAGATCTTTATTTATATATTTATATATATAAATTTAAAAAAACATAAAAATAAAATTCTCCCTCTTTAAATATATATATAAAGCACTTAGTAACTTCAAATATTTTACATCACAAGTTAAGATTATTTTTAAAACAAACAATCAAATTAACCCCAAAATAGCAAACAGATTAAAGGAAACTAGGTTCAGTTTTTGGCATTGAAAAAAAAGCTAAAAATCTAAAAGTACTTCACGGTCGTTTAGATGTGGAAAGTTATTATACGCAGGCGCAGTGTCAAATACAAATATTACAATCTTAAAGATGGTGACGGCCTTTATGTACAAATTTTTTTTCTGAGTAGCAGCAACATCATTAAAGTTTTACTTAGTAGTTATTATTTGTATAATTATGATAGAATGAAATAATTATAAAGATAATTAAATTGTTGATTCAAAAATAATTAAAGCAAGATAAAGATTTTTTACTATGTAAAAAACTGGGATTCTCTGCTACATTTATCTTTTAAAAGCGTGATTTGTTAACATTTTCAAAACTCTTTTTCTAAAAATCTGAGTGTGACTATTATATATATATATATATATATATATATATATATATATATATATATATATATATATATATATATATATATATATATATATATAATTATATGTGAATGATTGTAATGCATATAATAGGCTACAAAGTCCACAAGTTATTTATAAACTGTGTAACATAATATATTTATATATAAATTGTATATAAATTTATTATATTATATAGTTTATATACTATGTGATTTGTTTGCATTTATTTTATATTTGTCTTTTTAACAGTGGTAATATAAACTATATATAATAGTTTATATAATATATTACAAAATAATATATTATAATCATTTAACCATATATTATATACAGTTTTTATCCAATAAACATGTGTACATATTATATACATTGTATTACAACACAATTACAACAATTGTATGCAGGCACATGAATACAAATCAAACTCTAAAAAATAATAACACATATCCAAGCATAGTATACTATGTAATACAATACAGTTTGTGTGTGTGTGTGTGTGTGTGTGTGTGTCTATATATATATATATATATATATATATATATATATATATATATATATATATATATATATATATATATATATCTATATGAAATATACATGTAAATATATATATATATAAATATTTATATATATATATATATATATATGAAATATATATGTAAATATATATATATATAAATATTTATATATATATATATATGAAATATATATGTAAATATATATATATATAAATATTTATATATATATATATATATATATGTAAATATATATATGTATATATAAATATTTATATATGTATATGTATATGTATATATATATATATGTATATAAATATACGTATATATATATCTATATCTCTCTATATATAAATATATATGTAATATATGTAAGTATTTATATATATATATATAAATAATTATATATATATATATATATATATATATATATATATATATATATATATATATATATATATATATAATGGTGTATGTATGTATATACATACATACACCATTATATATATATATATATATATATATATATATATATATATATATATATATATATATATAATGGTGTATGAATGTGTATAGATACATACACCATTATAAATATATTATATGGCCATTAAATTGGCCATATAATGGTGTATGTATGTATATACATACATACATACACCATTGGCCATTAATTATAGCATACTATTTATATATCCTGTTTGAAATTATTTTAAAAACTAGTTAACTTTGTAAATATCTTATTATTTCTAATTAATTAGTATCGTGTTTATTATTTAACAAGCTGTCTGGACACGAAAATCGGGTCTCGTTCAGTCTGTTTCACACCTGCCATTTATACACTTTTTAGTATAAACATTAAGTCTATTTGTTTCAATTTCAATAGTCTATTTGTTTCAATGATTCATTTTGGCTTTAAGTTAACTATTAACACTTTATAACATTAAATTAACTTTATATTTTTAATTAAACACAGGGGTTGGACGCCTAAACCTTACATACTTTTTCCGACTTCTTCTCCCTCTTATTACTTATGAGTTTTAATGTAGAAACTTTTAGGTGATTAACACACGAAGGTGAGGGGGGAGGTCGGTAGGAGGACGTTTATTAATTTTTACTTGTTATCAACAAAACAAACAATATCACAAACATTAAAAAAATATATAT
This sequence comes from Hydra vulgaris, assembly GCF_038396675.1. Lineage (NCBI taxonomy): Eukaryota > Metazoa > Cnidaria > Hydrozoa > Anthoathecata > Hydridae > Hydra > Hydra vulgaris. The sequence goes on from NC_088931.1 coordinate 14,908,262, forward strand.
CAGTCACTAATAAGAATAAAAACTTGTGTAATAAGACGTTAAAAATCGTCGATTTTTCAAAAATTTTTTAAAAATTAATAAACGTTTATCTCTCACAATAATTTAAAACTTTTGTGAGCATAATAAACTCTATTAAATTATATTGAAACTGCTGTAAAAAAAACATGCGCGTTTGACCGCAAGCCACACTCTAAACTATACTCCCCTCCCCTTCCTTCTTCCTTGTGTTAGGCACCCAAGAGTGATTAAAATAAAAAGTTTTTGCTGCAAAACCATTTTCTTTTAACGTTTGCAGAACTTTTGCAACATTTATTTTTCAAAAAAGTTGTTTCTTTTAAGTGTGACTTATTTAATTAAGTAGAAACGGTATTATCTCAAGCCATAGATAAAAAAGGCGTTATCCTAACAATTTTTTACATATATTTTTATGTTTTAAGGCATTTTTTGAAAATTAAAAACCTTATTTATTAGATTTTAGAAATATTTTAGTCGTAGTGATCTGTTTAATGGGCCGTTGTAGGTTGCTTTCACACCTACCATTTATACTCTGATGTCTTTGTTGTCTATTTATTTCAATAGATTTTAGTAAATGATAAAAAATAATGGTAGAAATATTTTCGATTCTCAAATGTATTGAGCCACTCCTACCGTACAGGCAAGCATAGTTATTTTTTAAATAAATGAAAAAAAAATGGAAAACTGAAGTTTATATATTAACAACCAAAATTAAAACAACGTAACTAATGTCAATTTAGTTCTTTAAAACGCCCAAATACATCATAAATCTAAAAGAAAAAAAGTAAAGAAATTATGATACATGAAAATAAAGGTGCATCACATAAAAAACCTGGATATCGATATACCTCTTTTCAGTAACCTGTTGTGATACAACGACATCAGTTGTTGGCAGTGACATCGTTATGGGGTGCTGTCCGCACTGGGTGACACTATCAGAGGGTTGACGCTAAAATGAATAAAAAATAAATATGCCAGAATTATTTCTAAAGCTTCTTTTTTTTTTAGAAATATCTAGATATAAAGGACTTTTTTTTAGTCTTCAGTTTTTTAGTTTTCAGTCTAGAGGGGTGACACCAAAAAATTACTGCTACGGGTGACACCAACCTCAGCGACGCCACTTGTTGTTGGTGAAGCTAAATAGCGTAATACAACATGAAAGTGATCACAACTTTAAAGAAATCACAGCTGTTACAATTGCAGTTTCTATTAAAGAAATTAGAACCAATCTTTATTGCCAACAGCATCGATGATTAAATATCTATCAATGTAATAATATGATTGTAAATAAAGTTAATTAAAACAACAACAACAAAAATTATTTCACAAAATTAGATAACAAATAAACTTTGTAATGAGATCTTTTTGCAATGGTTTCAAAATATTTGTCAAAAAGCAATTACGTTCAAAAGTGCAAACATATTAACACCAGTTTTGTGATAAACGAAGGTAACATTTTGCTACTTTTATAAATATTTAATAGCAAAATATTGTCTTAGATTTAAGTGAATGATTAGAAGCAGTGAATTCCAGTAATAAAACTAAGTAATAGCTATTTATAATTTTTTATTATTAAAAACAATAAATTAGGAGTTAGTTGACTACATTTAGTTACTCTACAAACTTTTAGCAAGCAGTGTATATATAAAACGAAAGACTAAATTATACAGATTTTTTTTTACTAAAGCTGCAATCTTTTTCTAAAGATATTGTAGTTTATCCTCACCGGCTCTAATGGTATTGTTTTACTAAAAGTATTGTGGTTTATCGTCCACGGCTAATTGCCATATAGTGGCCACATTACGGAGGCCCGCAAAGACTAGTTCAATTCCTAAAGGAGCGTCATAACCCGCTCTACGGACCGAGAGTATGGTGAGGTTGGGAAGAAAGAAGATATTTTAGAGTGAAAGACAAAAGAAGCGTGTTAGAAATAGAGCATAGACTTTATATTAGATTAGCATAGATATTTTGTTTTATTTGTTTATTTTAATTTTATTTATTGAAAGTTTTAACCTGTGTAATATTTATATTTAAAATTATTTCTTTGTTTTCTATTTTTTTATTTAGATTAATATTGAAATATTTTTTTATATTAGGCATCATATACTTTCTAATTGTTTAAAATTTAAGTTACATTTAAAATGAGACTATACTATTCTCAGAGGCAGGTAACATTTTGATGAAAAAAAGCTACGTTGTTGCCCAAAACTGGATAGCAACTCTTTTTGCACCACAATATTCCTAAACTTCTAAAAATTCTTACATAATTGATTATTGCAAATAAATTTACAAAGTTTTTGTTAAGAGTTTTGTATTTTTTTTTACCTAGGATTACCTAAAGTTCTTCATTGCACAGAAGAGCGACGATTCTTTGATTTAATTTACACAGTCTGTATCACACATCACACTTAAGAGATAAAGATAAAAAATAAATTCTGGCATTCCGACCTGAAAAATTTTAATTCCGGCTGAAACCGGAATGACCTAAAAATCACAAACTCCGGCCGGAAATCCGATACATACCTAGTTGATTACAACAGTTTAATTATTGAAAGACTTCCAGGGGTGTAAAGACTGGTTTTACTGTGAATAAAAAGTATTAGCAGCTACACAAAAAAGTATTTTAGGAGTTTTAATTAGTATATTTAAACAGACTGTTTGAATATACTGTTACATAATATTGGTAATGAACTGAAGTGTTACGGAGTTTTTTTTTGCTGATTTGAAATTTTTCTATTAATAATTTTTCATACATATGTAGGTGTATATCCTTTTTTATTTTTCAATTCATATACAAAAATATACTTTTATATTTTCCATGTTCAAAAACAAAAGCATTTTGTAGTTTGTTTTTCAAAGTTGATAACATCTGATACAAGGTATCAGATATACCTTGTATCAGGTTGTAATAATCTGAAAGAAGGTGTTAGATTATTAAAAACCTTGATGTATTGGTTAATTTTGGTAAAGCCATAATCCAAGTAAGTATTGGGAATTTTAAAATAGGTATCACAGATGTAATGACTTATAAAGATGCTTAGTTTTATGACTTTTTATTAAATAATTTGTGCTGGCATATATCAAAAAGAATGAACAAGCAACAAATTTTTGGGTTTCATTTTATTTCTGAAAATCTTTTTGAATTTTGATTATACCTCGACTACAGATTAATCAAGATATCAACCTTCATAAAAAATATAGCATTTCCAAATATGAAAACAAACTATTTCTATTAGTTTTGATAAATATTACCTGTTATAAAAATATCAATAAGATGACACCTTTTCTAATGTTATGCTTTTTATTTTTTATGAACAAATTAAAGTGCAGATGTATATATTAGTTCTATTGGTTTAAGGTTAAGTTATTACATTGGTTTAAGATTAAATTATTCTATTGGTTTAAGATTAATTAAGGTTAGCTATTTAATCCGCGACAAGCTAAAGCTAAATTCTAAAGCTAGGCTGTTTAACAAGCTATGCAAGTTACAGTATGTGTATATTTATGAAATAGAATTTGTAAATTGAATAAAAATAGAACATGTATGATAAATTGATAGGACAGTAGTAGTTTTTTATTTTTATTGTTTAGGTATTGGCAGGCTGTAGTTGGCAAGTTACCTTGCAACAAAATTAAAAGAACATTTAACTACAAGTTAATTTAAAATAATTTTCACAGCAGCATTTTCAACAATAATAATGTTATGTATTTGTCAGTTAGTAAAAAATTTTTACAATCGTAATTAATAGAAAAATTTACATGACTGGAGCTAGAAGAAGACAAAATTAGTCTTATCATTAAGCCCCGAAAAATGCATCATTATAAAATAATATTTTCCAAGGAAATTCAAAAAATAAATAAAATATAAAATGTTTTACAATATTTATCTTTTAAACTTTCAAAATATTTAGTAATTTAAAGAGTTAAATATAAGAATTGGTTAATAAAGTAAGAAATTATAAACTAAAAAATATAATTTTAGCTGGTTCAATTTACAAATAATTATATTTGAGTTAATCTCAATTCTTTATGTTGATGTTGTTTTAATAAGAGTTAACAAGCAGTTATACGTGAAACTATAAGATTAATAAACACAACAAAAGATAAAAAAATTACAATAATTACAAATTACAATTTAAAGTATGAAAAACTGCAATAACATTTAATTACAAGTTAATTAATTGTTAGTATTGTTCGTAAATAATATAGTAAAAAATATATATAAATATAGTAAAATATAGTAAAAAATTAAAATTTTTAGAAGAAATTTAATTCATCAATTGCCATAAGCAATTGCTTAAGTTTTGTTTTGAATTGGTTTAGAGAATAATTTGTTTTCAGTTTGTTGTTTAGTATAGTATTCCACTGTTTAGGACCTCGGTTTGCAATTGAAAATTTAGTAACTGAATAATATATTTTGGATTGAATATAATTGTTCTTTGAAAATCTGTATATGTGTCTTATTTCTTTAAAAATTGAATTAAATAAAGTTGGGGATATTTTTTTATCAAGTTTGAACATGAAGACAAGAACATGATAGAGGTTTAATTTATATACATTTAGAATATTGAGTTCATTAATTATTGTTCGAGTGTGAGTGAAACGATCTACGTTTGAGATTATCCTTATAGCATGTTTTTGTTTACTCAGCAATTATTTACTTTCGTTGAGTTAGTGCTGCACCAAGCAAGATGAATTTTCTTTTTTTTTTTTATTTACTAATTAGATTACTTATATTTCATAATTTGTTTAAATTATTTTTGGAGATTGTTTAACATTGATGTTTTACAAAATTTTAAGTTTAAAAATTATTTTACATATAAATTTTGAGTTTTAATTTTTTTCAGGAGTATAATTTAGGGTTTGGGCTGTCTGCGCTGACAGTGTAATTTGTCTGCGCAGACGTCTGCGCGGACGTTGGCGCCGACAAAGTTTACTGCTTTGCAGACGATTTTTTTAAATGAACAAAAAAAGTTTTAAACTTAAAAAATATTTTAAGTAGTATTTTAATTTTATTAAAAAGAAAATTTTATTAAAAATTCAGTGATTAGTAACATTAGGTGTTTTCAAAGATTCTTACAGTTATTAAAAAAATATAATGTTGGCGCCTATTCGGTGAATTCTTGACATTCAATTTCATTGAGAATTGCACCTTCTTCAAGAATATAATCAGACTTGTCATTTGTGTCCATCAGCACGCTATTGGTATACAAGAATACCAGCTTTTCAACTCTCTCATTCGTAAGACAATTTCTTAGTCTGGAGTTAATAAATCGAAAGGTCGACTAAGCTCTTTCTGCTGTAGCCGATGAACAGATCATTTCGTTAATAAGCTTAGTAATTTCGTAAAGAGCAGGATACTTATCCTAATAATGTTCCAATAACACGCGTTCATCTTGAATATTGTTTTTTTTCTTTTCTCAGACAGCGCAGCCATTTCTCCTATAAAAGCAATCAATTCATCCTCAGCAGTGTCTGCAATTTCAGGTTTGGTCTTTTTGGCAAATTCAAGTGATAAAATTAGTTTTATCTTCATTCAAATATAAACCTTCGGCGGCATTTTTGGGCGTTAATATGAAAGCAACTCCAATACCTGGTGTAAAGAGAAAATCGAGGCGAGATTGCACTTTTTGTTGTATGTCTTTATTGTCCATATATGAATTGTACATTTGACCAAAGTAATCATACACGAGAGACAATGGAGCTTCCTCAGTTTCTAGCTTTCCAATCACGTTGGAAGGAAATTCAATATTTTTGACAAGCTTAGAGAGACGATCCCAAAATGTGTTAGATTTTATCAACGCCATAACACCAGCAGATGTATTCTTTGGTTGAATTTCCTTCAGTAATGTACTTTCTTCGTCTACCAACTTAATAAGAACGTATTTTGATAGCTGGAGACTGCTCATTGATTTATAATAACTAAACCATCGTGTAGATACAGGCATGGACAATAAAAGAGAAATTTTTGCTGCAATTCGTTTTTCATCAAACTTTGCTTTCACGATGTGATGATTTTTTACATATTTGATGATTTTCTCTGCATCTTTGACTGTTTTTGTGGCCTCAGTTGTAGAAACCTTATGCTATTCACAAGCAAGTTGACTCCATGAGCTCCGCATCCGCTAGCCGAAATGTGTGGATATTTCTTCTCGATGATCCTCCACGCTGATTTTATAACAGGAGCGTTGTCGCTAATGAAACTGGTAAATTTTTGTGAGCTAATCTTCTCAATAACTTTTAAGATTGCCGCGGCAACTGCAGATGAATTTTGAATGATTCCGGATGTATTTATTGAGGTGTAAAAAAAAGGCTTCTGATCGGGTGCTTTAATACAAAAATTCATTATGTGATTGCCTCTTATGTTCATCCAGCCATCAGACATCAGTGTTAAGTTTGATTCAGAATTCAAAATTTCATTTACAGAAGTAGAACATTTTATGCATTGTTTGTCGAACAGAGATCCTGATAAGGCTTTAGCATTCGGGATGACAATGACGCGTACAATGGATTAAACGACTTAACGAAATCCTTTAAGGTCTCTGATTCGACTAAACGAAATGATATACCCGTACGGTAAAAAAAATTAGCAAGCTTTGAGTCTATATCAATTTTGAGCTCTTCATTAATTGGTGGATGTAGACGCTGGGTTGGTAAATCAGACGTAGACGGAAGTTGCTGAGAATCATTGATTAGATGTGACGATTCATAATTACGCTAAGAAAACAATCTTTTTTACTCGACACTGACATTTGGACATGTTGATCTTTTATGCGCTGAAAGGCGTTCCTTCGACCATTGAACAGTTTTGTTCATGCTAAACAAGTGCCGGTGCCGACGTCTGCGCAGATATGCGCATATTTTGTCTGCGCAGATATGCGCAGACATTTTCCAAACCCTACTATAATTATAATTGGCGTGTCCAATTTTTGAATCATTTTTTCTGCAACTATTAATTTGATATAAAACACGCGCAAACTGGAAAATTTTTGAAAATTTTGGATTCCTCCAAACTTTTTCGCGGTTGGCATATCTATCTAAGTTTTTAAGCCAATTATTTAAAAGATATTTAACTTTCTCACAGTTTTTCTGTTTTAAGTAAAATAAATATTTTTTACTTTCAATATAGGTATCCCAGGAAAATCTTTTTAACCATTTTTTAGCAATTTAATGCATTTTGACAGTAGTATATTGTACAGTAGCTGAGGTTATTACGCTATGCATAAGTCAAGTCAAACCACGCTTTAAATAGCTAATCAATATTTCGCACTTATAAAATGAAAATGGTACCAATGAAAATATTATAATAAAAATGTTAGTGGTATTACACATTAGAACACTCGTGTAACCATTACTTTAAAAATGATGATCGAATATCACACTAATCGGTATTATTTTGAGGTATAAGAAGCAAAAAATTACTTAAATTTAAACTAAAACTACCATTAATCGTTAACCAGTTAACTAATCAGAACTAATCGGAATTTTTATCCAGACCTTGATAAAGCCATAGGCTGCACCTACACCAATTTTTATTCAATTATATAGAGTGGTTCTTATTCTACAGGTATTTTTATTTGGTGCACTATGAAGTCATAGTTTCACTCAACTTAAACATTCAAATTAAATTTTTTTCCGCAAACAAAATTTGAAGATTTCAAAAACCGAATTCCAAGGTGCCTTCATGTGTACGCTATCTTTCCATAAAGGTAGCGATTTTTTTGGGAGCTACTTAAGTTCTCCCAGAAGTTTATACAACGTTATTACAGAACACCGTGAAAGAGCATTTAACTATGAAGTCTACGCCACTTTCCTTACCAAAATCGTTTATTAGTCTAGAACTGGCGTTGAACCCCGGACCTCTTAACTTTTAGCTAGAACTCTAACCACTGCGCCACGTGGATCCTGATAATATCAACTACGGTTGTTATTATCATTATATAAAATATCATTATATAAAAACCCTATCGTTACATTTTTGAAGTAATGGTTATACGAGTGTTCTAATGTGTAATACCACTAACATTTTTATTACAAGCATATGGATCCTGATAATGCCAACTACTATTGGCGTTTACAGGATCCATGATAACCGTATAATTTTATTACATTTTTAAAACTTTCAACTACTCTAACTAAATAAATACGCGTTGCAAAATAAAAAAATCCCTAAAATAAACTAAACACCGAAAGGATATAATTCATTAGCAATAACCAAAACCAAGGTATTTTCTTAAGCGCAAAAACAAACTTATGTTGATAATATATGTTGATATATTTATGTTATATTGATACAATTATGATTATATATATATATATATATATATATATATATATATATAAATATATATATATTTATATATATATATATATCTATATATATATATATAAATATATATATATATATATCTATAACAGGCAATCTTTTAAAATTGTTAAAAAGTTATTTAACTAATCGCATTAACAAATATCATCAAATTTGTTAAATATAACATGTGGAGTTCCTCAAGGATCCATATTAGGACCTCTTCTTTTCCTTATTTATATTAATGATTTATACAAAGCCTCGGATTTAATAACAATTATGTTTGCTGATGACACCAATTTATTTATGTCACACAAAAGCATTCCTACTTTATTTAGTTGCTTGAACATCGAATTAATCAAAATATCTGACTGGTTTAAGACTAACAAATTATCTCTTAACATTGATAAAACTATATGGGTTCTTTTCCATTCTCTTATTAAAAAACATAAACTGCCAATTAACATGCCTCATCTTGTTATTGACAATATACAAATTAAACAAGTAACAGTAACCAACTTTCTAGGTGTTTGTATAGATGAAAATCTTACATGGAAAAGTCACATTGAAAACTTATCAAGTAAAATTTCAAAAAGTATAGGAATGTTGTACAAAGCAAGAAATGTTTTAAATAAACGTACTTTAGTACAATTTTATCACTCATTTATTCATTGTCACATAAACTATGCAAACATTGGTTGGGGTAGTGCAAAGAAAATTAAACTTAAACATCTTTATTGTCAGCAGAAGCATGTAGCACGTCTCATATATTTTAAAGACCGTTATACTCATACCAAACCTCTATTATTTGAAATGAAAGTTTTTAATATATATGAGCTTAACATTTTTAATATTCTTTATTTTATGTTTAAATGTAAAACCAATTCATCCCCTATTTCTTTCCATAATTTGTATACATCGAAAGATAAAAATAAATATATTTTGCGGAATGATAATTTTATTAAGCAGCCCATTTTTCAAACAAATCTTTTTAAATTTTGTATTGTTTATCGCGGACCATTCTTATGGAATAAAATAGTTTTCAAAAATTTTACTAAGGATTTTATTCATCAAAGTAACTACTTTTCTTTTAAACGAAAGCTTAAAGAACTCATTTTTACAATTGAAGATGTAACAATATATTTTTGATATTTTTTTTTTTAGTGATCTTCCTTTTTACCCCCTATTTAACTATTGATTTATAAAAATTATATAGGCATCATTAACAACTGTAATATATAATAATGTATCTTGTATTTGTAACGGAATTTTTTAAGTTTCTTACTTCGTTAACTTATTTTTTATCTTGTAAATATCTTATAAATTTTAACACGATCATTTCTTAGCGGTACTCGACGACAAGACCGTATGGTCTTCTACGAGTTCCCGCGTTCTTTTTTAAATTGCTTTTTGGAGCATTTTAAGACTGAATCGAAACGGCATTTTTATAAAAACAGTCTTGAAATATCTGAAATTTTTTGAAAAAAATTTAAAAGTTTCGATGTAAAAAATTAACATTTAAAATCATCATAAAATCATCATTATATGTTATTAAGTTTTACTAAAAAATATTATTTCATATAGAAAAATCTGTCTTTATTACTTATTTTAAGTAATAACGAAAGATTTAACATAAATTATTAAAAAATCATACTTTGTACCAAGGGAACAACAGCAAAATCTGTTACAAAGTGTTATTAACTTTTTTTTTTTTCTTTTTTATAGAAATTTAATTTTTTAAATTTATATACATAAAAAAAAAATAAAAAAAAAAATTTAATTTTTGAAGACGTAACAATATACACTAGTGGCCATTGAATTAAAGCCACTTGATGATTTTGCTGTAAAATGAAATGTGTATAAAAAAGTAAGAACAACGTCATGCCGTTCGGTTTGTTTATATATGACGTCATTATTATTTATGTTATGCATATTATACACGTGTTTGGCTTAGTATTTAATTAAATTTCATGATTTCTTGCTGAAAAACTATAATGTTGTTATTGCTTATTTTAGTGTGATAATGGGGAAAAAGCCAGATATTAATGATTTTGTCAAGGGGCAAATTGTAACATTGAATGCTGAGCGTTATTCTCAGTGTGATATTGCAAAGAAACTGAAGATTTCTAGAGGTGCCGTTGAGAATGTTTTAAGATATGGAGGTGTTTCACGACGTTCCAACTGTAAGGGAGTACAAAAAACAAATCATCGTGATGATCGTTATTTAAAGAGCATTGTTGTGTCTATTCCGCATACTTCTTCTGCACACGTTGCAAGCCTAGCTAGTGACAGGGGTATTCAAGTGAGTGCTAGGACTGTTAGGAGACGTCTGTCAAATGACTTTGGTCTTGTAGCTCGCAGACCAGCGAAGAAACCTCTAATCACGAAACAAAAACTCCTCCAGCGATTGAAGTTTTGCCGTGAGATGAAAGACAAGTCAAGGGAGTGGTGGGAGAGAGTCATGTTCACAGATGAAAGTACCTTTCAGCAGCTACAAGGCCCTGGTTACAATTATGTCAGACGTCCTGCCTCTCAGCGATTCAATCCTAAATACACCATTAAAACTGTCAAACATCCACAAAGCGTCATGATCTGGGGTGGCATCACAGCAAGTGGTCGGTGTGGACTGCACATCTTCGATAAAGGGGAAAAGGTCAATGCCAAAAAGTACTTGGAGGTTCTTGAAAGTAAGCTTCAAATCCACATGAACATCTCAAGAGCAAAAATTATGCAACAAGACTCAGCCCCTTGTCACACCGCAAAGATTGTCCAATTGTTTCAGACAACAACATTGAACTTCTTTCCAATTGGCCATCAAATTCACCTGATCTAAATGTGATTGAAAATTGATGGCAAATTATGAAAAGGAAAGTTGCTGCACATCGTTCTACATCAGAAAAAGAGCTGAAAGAGGTTTTGAAGCGTGTGTGGACGACAGAAATAACACCGGAATACTGTAGAACACTTGTTCATAGCATGCCTGATCGCATTAATGCTGTGCTTAAAAATAAAGGATATCCTGTGAATTACTGACTTTTATTCATCGTTTGAGCTAGAACTTTATTCAGTGTATTGTAAGGTTAAAATTGCATTTGATAATATGCCTGCTAGACCTTGTTGCTATAGTAAACTGTGTATTTTCCAAAAATTTGCTGCTGGCTTTATTTCAATGGCCACTAGTGTATGCAATATATATATAATATGAAAAAAAAAATTATTATGCAATAAAAAATAACTATAATTTATAAAACAGATGCCTAATTTGAAAAGAAAAAAAATAATCAAAAATCTCATCTAAATCCAATTAATAATATCAATTGCTCAATATTAATTAAATTTAATTTAATTAAAATCCTTAATATCAATCATTAATATAAAAATCCTTAATATCAATTGCATAGATTTTAAATAAAGATAAAGTGTATATTAATATAGATATTTGACAGCATTTTTAAGTTATTTACATATGATTAAAGATATAATTACACTTACAATTTTACAAATTCAAATTGCAATCTTACAAATTACAATCTTACAAATTCAAAAATACAAACAAAATAAAAGTCAGTACTAATCAACAGTGTTAGTAATAATATTATCAACGACAAAAACAACATCAACAACAACACTAATAATAACAATAATAATAATATTATTAGTAGCAATAATGATAATAATATTAACAACTTTATTAATATTGTTAATAATATATACATGTAAATATGTATGTATATATATATATATATATATATATATATATATATATATATATATATATATATATATATATATACATATATATATATATTCACATAAAATATTCATATATAAACATATATATAATCATATATGAACAAAATAAACTCTGCAAATATGATTGTTCAACAAAACGAAAAGACAACAACAGTAAATATTCATTTTTTGTTTATTTTTGACTCTACTACATTTGATGAAACTTTGTATTGTCGATAGCGTAGCAGCCAAAACTGTAACTCGACAAATACCTTTTTGTTTCTCAGTATATAAAATACAAAAATGAAAAAACCTTGAAACGAGGTTGAAACACAGAACAACCACTGAAATACTGTTGAAAAATCTTTCACAGCCAGAACACCGAATACCCATGACGAACCCAGAAGAGTTGAGCACATAAATGAAATCTTTGCTCGTGATATATTATTTTTGTTTCCTGTAGCTTTATTTGTAGTTTCATTTTTTGTTGATAAACTGAGCATGATGATTACCAACACAATAAAGTTAACCAGCAAAATCAGACAAACCGGAAGAAGAACAGTGAAGTAAAAAGGATTTCCCCGCACAACGCATCTGAAATTTAAATAACTTAATGTATTAACTTTTCCTGTATTTTCAAAATACAGTTAAAGCGCTATAGTTTTTACAAGTTAATGAATCAATTTAAAAAAAATTAATTCAATGAATTCAATTTTGTCTTCGATCGAGTTCGATCGAGATTACAAAAAATTCGATCGAGTTCGAGTTCAAGATTATTAAACAAACTAGTGAAAGTGTACATTCAGTTCATTTAAAAATGTCATCATCAACAAACCATACTTATCCTACTGCTAAAAGTCTACACATTTTTATGAAGAAAAAATAGTATCGTTAATTTTAATCCTATCAAAATAATTCCAAATAACACTCCGTCCTCCCTTTTGAAGCGTTTTGATATAATTTTACAGCAATTTTTTAAATATCGAACTTTAGGTTCGAAATTCGAATTATATTCGATTAACTAAACACATTTAATTCGAGTTCGGTTATTAAATAAACTCGAACTCGAAACTTCGAGTTTCGCACACCTCTAATGAAGCCCAACGCTTTTTTTATAAATCAAAAGTATTGCATAGCAAAAGTAAAAGCCAAACTTCTATTAAATATGTTTTTCAAAATATTGTAATAAAATGCTAAAAATTGTAGATAAAACCATGTTTTCATGGTTTTATCTACAAAATATAAACACATTAAAAATTAAACATTAATTTTTTCAAAAAAAGTGTTTCAAATAAAATTTTGTTTTAATTTCAAAACCTTTTTTTGAAGTTTGATTATTTTTTAACTTATATAGTTAATAACATGAAAAAGCAAAGAAAAATTTTTTAGGTTTGTAACTTCGTACGTGTGCTGTTTGTAATTTTGTACATGAATTGATTTATTTATCTTGTTTGTTTACTTATCTAAGATTAGTTGAGACCTGTTAGTACTAAACTGCATATTGAATTGATGAAACTGCATAGATGAATTTTTAAAGTAGATTGATTTTTTTTTTAAACAGAACCGTTTTAACCACTTAAGTTATATTATATATTCGCGGCGGTATATGATATAACATAAGATTTTATATTTGCCAACGCTTTAAAAGATAAATCACTATTTTAAAAGCAACAACAGTATCAGCTTGCAGCAATTTCATTTCGTCTGCCAAACAAATTTCGTTTAAACCCATATAAATTTTCTTACAAATATATGAAAACTTTTATGTTACAGAATAATCTCTCTAAATCAATCTTTATGAGAGGAAAAGGAAGGGAGGGGGGAGGCAAGGAACTGAAGGTCATATTTTTCAGTTTTTCATTACAGCTTTCTTTTCATCTAAGTCACAGAAAGGATCGTTTTTATCATTTGTATGCTTTTCTACTGCTTCTTATGAAATATCTAATTTGTTGAAACAATTTATAAATGATTGGTCTGAAATCGCAGTGGGCACAGACGTCAATCAAACGTCTTACGGACGTATTAACTAGGTCGCGACGTCTCAGACCAAAATAAGATGTCCTAAAGACGTCTGGTGAAGACGTTTTTGTTTGGACGTTCTAGTGACGTCTACATTAAGAAGTTATTAGTACTTCCATAGGTTATTAGGAAATTTTAAATAAAAGAAAATTGAGTTTAGTTAATAAGTGTAAATTTATTATTTATTTATTTACTTATTTCTACAGATAGATATTTTAAAGAAAAAAATAGTGACTGAAACACTCAATGAATTTTTTGTAAATGTTGGTCCTTCATTAGCATCAAAATTTGAATCCTCACAAACCAGCCTTGATGCATACTTGGTTAATAACGCTAATATTATGTCGAATGAAAAACTTACGGAAGAAGAACTATTAGTCGCGGTTTCTTTAATCAAGCCCAAAAAAAGTATAGGAGTTGACAATATAAGTAGCAGCATCATTATCAATTCAATAAAACTCATTACAATCCCACTCTTGTATATTTTTAATTTATCTTTAAAGGAGGGAGTTTTTTCGGAAAAGTTAAAAATTGCTAGAGTTGTTTCAATTTTAAAATCAGGAGATCCTTATGATATTACTAATTGTAGGCCGATATCAATTCTTACATGTTTTTCAAAAATTCTAGAACGAATTATGTATAATAGACTTTATTCTTCTATAAGCAAAAATAATATTTTGTACAATAAACAATTTTGTTTTAAATCTGGACATTTTACTGATCACGCAATCTTACATCTTGTACATGATATATTTAAAGGGTTTAATGAAAAAAAGTATACTTTAGGTGTTTTTATAGATCTAAGCAAAGTCTTGGATACAGTTGATAATATAATTCTTTTATCCAAACTCGAAATCTACAGTATAAGAAATTCAAACTTGGTTTGGGTTCAATACTAGGTCCCCCTCTTAATAAAACTAAATACACATTGTTCCATCATGCTTCTAAAAAAAAATGTTCCATGGAAACTACCGATCCTTTTTATAGATAATAATTTAATAAAAAAGGAAATATTGCTAAAATGCTTGGGCATAATTCTAGATGAAAATTTAATTGGAGAGAACATATAAATGTAACTGAGAATAAAATTTCAAAAAGTATTGGTATACTGTATAAAGTTTAACAGTTTTTAAACTATTCTTGTTTGAAATACATATACTTTTCATTTATACATTGTTACCAAAACTATGCAAGCATTGCTTGGTGCAGCACCAACATGCTATTAGGATTATTACAAATGAAGGTCAACTCTCCCATACAAAAATACTTTTTAATAAACTCAATATATTAAGTGTTTCAATATAAATCTTTATCAAATTCTTTTATTGATGTTTAAACTTGATAAAAAAACGCCACCGCCTTTATTGTACTCAATATTAAAAAAATAAATCATATATACAGCACAAGATTCTCAAAAAACAACTTTCGTCAATCCAAAACCTATTATTCAGCCACTAAATAATCAATTGCAAACCGAAGACCTAAATTATGGAAAACACTTTTAAATGTTGATCTTAAAACACTCTCTTCGCTTAACTAATTTATAACAAAACTTAGGCAAACTCTTCTACTAAACGACAATGAATTAAATTTCTTCTAAAGCGTTAAATAAGAGTACTTTTATGATTTGATTTATATAATTATGAATATATTTATTAATTTTATATATACACATATAAAAAAAAAAAATTCCTTTTTTATATTTTATACACGGTTTAATTTTATCATTTGTTTATTACCGAGGATGTAAAAAAGTATATATTCAAGAATATATTCTTGAAATCTTATGTAAAAAGTACTAATAATTGCTTGCCATGTATTTTCATGTGAGTGTGTGCATTCACTTTTTATCTTTTTACTTTTGTTATCTATCTATCTATCTATCTATATATAAATATATATATATATATATATATTATATATATATATATATATATATATATATATATATATATATATATATATATACATATATATTTTACTTTTTCTGTGTCAATTTCTTTCATTTTGTGATGGATCATTACATTATTGATTATTACTTTTGCTGTATTCTAAAGAAAAAATAGCACTTTAAATACGCAGAATCATGTTTGTTGTTATTATGAAATATTATTATAATCAGACAAATTCGGATTTATTAAAACAGCCATTTTCTTCATTTATGATTAATTTAAGTAAATCCAATGAGGATATTTTTTAACACTCTGCTCAGTTTATATTCGATTGAACCAGTTAAATTTAAACCTGTATTCGGAGGTCTCATATTCTCTTTGCAAAGCTATTTTGGACGGTTGTTTTTAACTCATGTACCTTTTTTACCTTATTACATTTAAATGAAGCGTATCAACTTACCTTCAATCATATAAATAAAGTATATAATGTTACCTTTAATTAAATATATAAATCAAAGCGCAAATAGAGCGCTATTGTAATAGTAAATAAGCTGATTGTTAACAAACCGTGAAAAATGCGAAATATATATATATATAAAAATAAAAAAATAAAATAATAATGTTACAAATCTTTGCAGACAAATCCTACTATAGTAGCAATTAGATAATTATTTGTTGTGCGATAAGACATCAAATTTTTTTTTTAATTCGTTAACTGTTTCTGATCTTACTATGTTATTTGGTAAATTTTATGAGTAAGGCACTATCTTTTTGTGGTTCTTCTTTGATATTTGAAGATTGTTTTTTTAGTGCATATTAAGAACGTTTTTTTAATTTTGTTTGACAAAGTTAAAATAATTTTTTTTTTTACTAGTCAAAAACAAAAGAGATTTAGTGTCATTAACAATTCAACTGCCCATTCAAGTGTTTAAAATGCGACTATAACTTTTAAAAAAATTATGCATTACCATTTCGATTAAAAAAAAACTTTAATTTAAAAGTTTGTTTTAAATTGACAAGAAAATTGCTTCGAAATTTTTAGGTGTCCCAAGAAGTCTTTACGGTCTTATCACAGAGCACCGCGGAAGAGCATTTAATTGGAAGTCCACGCCTCCTTTGACATTGAGAAGTGAGTGGAGCGGGGGGGAGGAGGGGTGGGAGCCTGGGCTTTCTTTGATTGAAAAAAGTGAAAGGAGGGGGGGGGGGGGGCGAATTTATGATCAAGAAAAGATTTGAAATTAATAACTTATAATAACTATAACAAACCTTTTTTAAGTTAGTTTTATTAATAGAACGCTAATAATAATTCGAAAAAAATGTTGATAATAACATTATTCGATTTGACAATCGAATTGTAATGTGTAAAAACCTTTTTCTTTTTGCAATAAAATGCAGTATTGAGAAAATGTAAGGTTTTAGCAGATTTTAAGTTTATCTCAAGAAAATAAATGCTATAGAAATGAAGTCATTCTATATATTTTACAATAGGTTTCTTATAAAAAAAATATTTTTAAAAAAATTATTGGGGATGGGGGGTCTTAGCCCCTCTGGCAGTTACATCTTAGATATGTTATGCATATTTATTTATAATTTCTTTTAACTCTAGTTAGTCATTGGTCACAATTCTTTATAGTTATTGGCGTGAGACATCTTGAACTTTACTTGTTTATGTCTTTTTATTAAGGTAAAGCATGAAAAATGAGATTTTTTGCATTATTTAGTTTAACTTGAACTCTTTCAAACCATATATTGAAAGTACTATGCTTAATATGACTTCCTTTATATATTTTACTTTTCAGAGTTTCAGGGAAGAGTTTTCTTCCAACTTGCTGAAATAAAAAACATGTTGGTAGATAGAACTGCACTGTTCTCTAATGATCCATAAGAAAGTTTTAAATAACGTAAAATTTCAGATGAACCTAATCTTTTGAAAAGAAAAATTGCAATTGGAGATATTCAATACATCTTGAGTTTAATCTTTATAGTTTTGGGATCATCCATAAATTATGCAACGTTAAATTTCACCAATTAACAAAACAAAAAAAACTAAAAGTTTTCCCTCGCTGAGCCATATAAAAAATCAAAACAGCGCATGAAGTTTATTTAAAATCGCCGCATAAAAGAGCTCAACATCTCGCGCTCCTTTTTTAAAAATAAATTTAGCGTTTTGTATTTTATAGACGATCCCTTATATGTTATATATATATATATATATATATATATATATATATATATATATATATATATATATATATATATATATATATATATATATATAAATATATGTATATATAAATATATATATATATATATATATATATGTATAAATATATATATATATTTGTACATATATATATATATATATATGCATATATATATATATATATATGTATATATATATATATATATATATATATATATATATATATATATATATATATATATATGTACAAATATATATATATATATTTATACATATATATATTTATACATATATATATATATATATATATATATATATATATATATATATATATATATATATATATATATATATATATTTATATATATATATATATTTATATATATATATATATATATATATATATATATATATATATATATATATATATATATATATATATATATATATATATAAGTTTGGTTTACAGAGAGAATCATAATGACGGGTCTTACAAATTTATTCGAATCGTTGAAGTTTTTAAATTATAGAGATTCGAAATATTGAAAGTTAAACTAAAGAGTTGCTCAAGCATATTTCACAGTGATTTTCGCAGTGCACTCTATCAAATTACGGAGGTTTTCAAATTAAAGAGATTGTACTGTATCGAAATTCTGAAAATGTCACTGAAACAACTTGCATTTGTACCAAAATATTTTTAAATTATTAAAATTCTAAAAATTGCCCCAAAATAATTTTTTAATTTCGAAGCTCTGTCAAAAAAGAAAAAAAAAAAAGAAAAACTTTACAAGCTGTATTAAAATATTTTAATATTATCGAATTTTGAAAAAGGTATTGAAACAATTTTTCACTTGCGAAAATCTGGAAATTGTTTCAAAATATTTATTTTATTACTTGGATTTTACAAAGCTGCATCTAAATATTTTTATATAAATAAATTAAACAATTTAAAAATATTTTTGAATGCTCTTTAGAACGGATGTTCTAACAAATGTTCTGAACGGATCAAATGTTCAAAACGGTCAAACAAATGTTCTGAACGGATCTTCTAACAAATTTTAAATGCTCTTTAGAACGTATGTTGATGGCTAGATTTAGTTTAGCCAAGTAAAATTTTTTTCTACGGATTTCAGCGTTATTTTGTTACAAGTTTTAGTATTACCCTCTCCAAAATCTCAGAAATGATAGAGACGGTTTGTTAACAATCAGCTTATTTACTATTACAATAGCGCTCTATTTGCGCTTTGATTTATATATTTAATTAAAGGTAACATTATATACTTTATTTATATGATTGAAGGTAAGTTGATACGCTTCATTTAAATGTAATAAGGTAAAAAAGGTACATGAGTTAAAAACAACCGTCTAAAATAGCTTTGCAAAGAGAATATGAGACCTCCGAATACAGGTTTGAATTTAACTGGTTCAATCGAATATAAACTAAGCAGAGTGTTAAAAAATATCCTCATTGGATTTACTTAAATTAATCATAAATGAAGAAAATAGCTGTTTTAATAAATCCGAATTCGTCTGATTATAATAATATTTCATAATAACAACAAACATGATTCTGCGTATTTAAAGTGCTATTTTTTCTTTAGAATACAGCAAAAGTAATAATCAATAATGTAATGATCCATCACAAAATGAAAGAAATTGACACAGAAAAAGTAAAATATATATGTATATATATATATACATATAATATATATGTATATATATATATATATATATATATATATATATATATATATATATATATATATATATATATTTTATATATATATATATATATATATATATATATATATATATATATATATATATATATACAGTGGTTTCCATTAATATAGTCGCACTCATTTTTTTTTACATATATGTAAGAAAATACTTAAAATAAAAATAAAATAAAAGCGCTACCGGTATGTTTGATATATAATTTAATAGAGGAAGTGAAACTCTATAATAGAAGACCTTTTTATAGGATGTTTATTACTCATTCTATACCAATTAACACAAAATAGTTAATTGATAAGTTTGATTCTATTTTATTCATAAATTTAGACGCACAATCAAAAAAGTCTTATATCTTGTTAATTGATAGTTAATTTGTAGTTTTTTTCCCATATTTCTCATTAACAAGCCTAAATTAATTGATTTTGTAAAATGAAATGGAATTAGTTAATCATTATTTAATAAATAAACAAAAGTTAAGTTAGTTTTGCACAAAAAAGACGCGAAATATGGGCAAAAGACGTATCACTCAAGGTGAAAGGTGGCAAATTATGTCTCACATCAAAGAAGCAACCAAAAGTAATAAAGAAATTGCCAGGTTAATTGGGGTTTATGAGAAATATGTTCGGACAACGAAGCAAAACTTTCTTCACACGGGTGGTGCCAGCGAGAAAACGAGGCCAGGTAGATCCTTGTCAACCACCAAAAAGGACGATAGTGCCCTTTTTAGTGCTGTCAGAGCTAATCCAAAAATTTGTTACAAAGATTTGACCACAGAATTCAATACAACGCGAAATACAACTATTTTTAAACGCACAGTCCGCCGAATAGTTATCAAATACAAGATTGGAGTCTAGTCTGCTTTGAAGAAACCGCTCCTGCGTCCATATGATTAACAAAGGAGACTAAAATTGTGTCGTGAAAGAAGGTATTGGACAATTGAACAATGGAAAAACATTATGTGGAGTGATGAGAGTAACTTTGAGCTTATCAATTGCAAATCTAACATAACAGTCAAAAGAATGGCTCACGAAAGGTATTACGCCAGGTACATTAGACCGACTGTACAAAGTGGAGGAGGCTCAATAGGAATCTGGTTATGCTTCAATTACAAAGGTGTTGGTACTTGCCAAACATATACTGGAACAATCAACTCCAGAATACACGTAGAAGTACTGGAAAACAACCTAATTCCATCAATTGACCTGCTTATGCTCAATGATAAACCATGGTAACTTCAACAATATGGCGCTACTGCACATACTGCATACTATACAAAGGAGTGGTTCAACGGTAATAATATGAAGACAATACCGTGGCCTCCATACTCCATACTGATTTGAACCCGATTGAAAACATTTGGGCTTGGATTGACCGTGAATTGGCAAACGTTTAAATTTCCACACTTGACCAGCGAAGGACGCCCTTAAAGAGACCTGGTATAGGGTTCCAGAAGCGATGTGAAAAAACCTTGTTAAGTCTATGCCTAGAAGAGTTCTTAGCTGTATTAAAGTAAAAGGCGGATACACACAATATTGATTGGTTCATAAATTACGCCTCCTAATGTATTGTGCGTCTAAATTTATGAATTATTTTTTTCCTCTTATTTTTTTATTACCATGTAGTTGTACCTAATTATTACTTAGTATTTGTATTTTTTTTGTTTGCTTTTTTTTAAATTTTGTATTCTGTATATTTATCTAATAAATATAAAAAAAAATAAACCGAAATCTTTTTTCGTTATTGTTTTATCGCTATGAAAACCACTGTATATATATATATATATATATATATATATATATATATATATATATATATATATATATATATA
Organism: Hydra vulgaris; assembly: GCF_038396675.1. Taxonomy (NCBI): domain Eukaryota; kingdom Metazoa; phylum Cnidaria; class Hydrozoa; order Anthoathecata; family Hydridae; genus Hydra; species Hydra vulgaris. The sequence continues at coordinate 14,929,993 of NC_088931.1, forward strand.
TATATAGATATATATATATTTTTTTCTTTTCTCATTTTAGTTAGCAGGCCTGAGTAAATGAGTCGATCTTCATAGTTGAGACTAATAGTTGCTGAAACAAGTTTAGTTGCTCAGATTGTATTTTTTCAATCGTATTATAGTCTTCTTTTATATAAGAAGACTGGGAGTGGAGTTGCAGACTCAAGAAGTGGGCAAACAAATATCAAATAAAGAGATTTCATAAGCAGACAATGCAAACTTAAAAAAAAATTCTTTGTTTTCCCAGCATTTGGTTTGTTACTTGATCTTTTCGTTTAAAATATAACTTCAAGATCTCTTTCAGACTCAGAATCATAAAGTTGTTTACCATTTATCAAAAATGGATAACTTTTATTGGCGCAGCCATATGTATCATAAAGCATTTGTTTTTGTTGAATTTTATCATTTTGAAATTCAACATAAACACTTTCATTTAACATTCAAAGAAATCCAGAATGACATTTCAAACCGTTTTGGATTTCTTTGACATATAAATCTGTAAATTATTTTATATAAAGTTTTGTATCATCAGAATATAACTTTGAAACGTTTTTGATTGTGACAGGAAAATCATTAATGTAGACAATAAAATGGAATGGTCTAAAAACTTAACTCTGTTGCACAACACAAAAAACACCAACTTATTTAAAGACGACCTCATCTTTAAGTACTCTCTGTCTCCTGTTTGTGAGAAAAGATGCAATTTATTTCAGTACTAATCAATTAATACCATAAACTTTTAGTTTTAGTAGCAATCTACTATGAGCAACTGTGTCAAGTGCCTTTAAAAAAATCTAGTAGAACAACATCAACTGGAGCATGATTTTCAATGTTTAATGTTATAAAGTTAAGTTTTTCAAATAGATTTATTGTACATGATTTATTCTTCATGAATCCGTATTGATTTTCTGTTGGCAAATTGATTTTGTAAGAATAAGTTTCGATTTTGTTTATAATTACACTCTAGTATCTTTCACATCACTGAAGTAAGAGAAGCTGATCTAAAATTAGTCGCAACTACTTTGTCACCTTTTTAAAAAATAGAAGTTGATTTGAAGCAAATGATTCTCTGAAGATTAAGTTTAAAGGAGGTGCAAACGCCTATGAAAATTTTTTTAGCATGGCTGAGTGAAGTTTATAAGGTCCAAACACTTTGTATTCGTTTAGACTCTGAAGCCTATTAAAACATCATAATATTTGATTTCGTCAGAAAATAGATCCGAAAGAGTTTTAGTACAGTTGTTAATTCTTAAAATAAACTTAGGAAGAACATCATCGACTTCAATAACAAATACATTTTAAAAACGTTTTTTTAAAATATTAATAATTTTAACTTGATTTGTGAAACATATCAATCATCTTTTTAAAAATCTTTTATTGACTCTTTCACCACTAACTGATTGTTAATATTGTTAATAGCAAGTCTTTCTCGTGACTTATTTGAGAATTCTTTACTTCAGATTTACAATCTGATATTTTTCATTCAAATTACTATTATTCCCATTTTGAGCACAGTTTCTATATCTCAAACTTTTCCTTTTTCCTAATTAGTGATTTAAGTTCCTTATTTATTGAAGAAGTTTCCACCTTTTTTTTTTTTCAATTCTTTTTACGTGCCCTGAGAAGTCCTTACGGTTTTATCACAGAGCACCGTGGAAGAGAATTTGAAGGGTAGTTCACGCCTCCTTCCTTACTGCAGTTATAAAACTTTTCTAGAGATGATGTTGAACCACGGATGTCTTCTAACCATGGATGTCTTCTAACCACGGATGTCTTCTAACCACGGATGTCTTCTAACCACGGATGTCTTCTAACCACCGATGTCTTCTAACCACCGATGTCTTCTAACCACGGATGTCTTCTAACCACGGATGTCTTCTAACCACGGATGTCTTCTAACCACGGATGTCTTCTAACCACGGATGTCTTCTAACCACGGATGTCTTCTAACCACGGATGTCTTCTAACCACTAGCGCAGTGGTTAGCAAGCAAGCGCGCTAACCACTGCGCTACGGCTGCTAATAATCTATTTATAAAAATGATTTGTTAATAACCTAAATGCTTAATCTAGGTAGATATAACATACTTCTTAAATGTTAAACATCAACAGGGGGAATAAAAAACTGCTTGCAATGCTGAAGTAATAGATCAATTCATTATACATATCCTAATATATATACATATACATATATATATATATATATATATATATATATATATATATATATATATATATATATATATATATATATATATATATATATATATATATATATATATATATATATATATATATATATATATACAGTACTGTATATATACTTTAGACCATTTACATTTTTTCAAAAAATCCCGCAGAATTCTTTTCTAATATTTAAGTTTGTAGTTCTAAATTATAAACTTATTAAAACACATGCATTTCACACAAAATATGGAACAATTACAAATTTTTTAATGTCAAACTTCATAAAAAACTCTTAATATTTACTATGTCCTCCTTTTGCCTCAATCCCAGCCAATATTCGCCGGGGAATAATTCATACAAGTTAGTTATATAATCCTGGGGAGGCCAGGTCATCAATTCCAGTTCTCCTTCCTCTGCCATTTCATTTAAATAATTTTTTGCCATTTGGGAACAATTTTTGGGTCATTGTTCTGCTGCAGAATAAATTTATGACCTATTAGTTTCATTCCGGATGAAACAGGATATCCACATAACGTTTTCCGGTGAGTCGCCCCCCTATTTTGATCAAATCACCTACTCCAGATGAACATAAACAGCCCCAACGTATAAATAGCCTTCTCTGTGTTTAATAGTAGGGTTTAAACACTCTGGCTGATAGGCTTCTTTAATTTATCTTCAAACATATTGGCGTCCTTTCATTCCAAATATTTCGAATTTGGACTCTTGTGTTGTTTTGCATATTCAAGTCGTTTTTCCACACCGTAATAATGGTTTTCAAACTGCAACGCTTGATGCTTTTTTTGCATTTCTTAAAGATAGGCTTTTAGATATTTATTGTCATCTTTTGTTTGCTTAGGAGGTCTACCACTTTTCTTTGTATCTTCAAGGAAGCAAGTTTCTCTGATTTCTGTAACAGCATTATTTGAATATCCTGTCTTCGATGTAGTTGTTATGACACATTATTTTAATAAATAAACAAAAAAAACCCTTATGTTTCCTCATCAATTTTGTTTATTTATTCAAAATAATATATTCTTTCAACTTTTCTTATATATTATTAAACTTAAGTACACTTTAAAAAAATTACATAGGAAAAAGATTGTACATACGTCTAATTATAAAAGTGGTCTAAAAGTTATAAACAGTTCAGTATATATATATATATATATATATATATATATATATATATATATATATATATATATATATATATATATATATATATATATATATACATATATATATACATATGTATATATATATATACATATATATATACATATGTATATACATATACATATATGTATATACATATATATATATATATATATATATATATATATATATATATATATATATATATATATATATATATATATATATATATATATATAATTATATATGATGTGCTAGGACAATAATGTAGACGTACTTTTCTAAAAGAGAAAGAGCATAATTCTAAGATCCGCTCCAGATATCGCAACAATACAAAAGTGGATTTAAAATTTAATGAGATAAATAATAGAATCCTGAGTAAGAAAATGGCGAGCACAATAAAAAGATGCAACCTTAGCAGGTGCTAATTTTGAAATAAAAATGGTTTCCAAGAAAAATTGAAAGTAAGATTTAATCCTGGAAGACGATGGGTAGATGACTCATTGCGTACATTACTGTTCATAAATATAGGAAGATCTAGATTGTTGCGATAACGATTGGCTAAAAAAAGTTAAAGTTAAATATATATATAAATATATATATATATATATATATATATATATATATATATATATATATATATATATATATATATTTGTAAGTAAACGTCAATTAATACAAATTCTCTTAATACGATTAATAATTTATTATTAGATATTCGCTGGATTACGGTTACCATCATCATCTTACAGCTAAATACGGAGCTGATGTTTACAAACAAACTGAACAGTTACAATTATTGAAGAAGTCGGTAGCAAAGTCTAAAGACCAGAATATATTTTTACAAAAATGTGAAAAGCATAAACTTATTCCGAAATCATAACGAATTAACATTACGAATACAAAGAGATCAGTGAGTATTGTTATTCGATATAGATTTGAAATTTTGATTTGTAATAAAAACGATGCTAAAAAACGGTATTTTATGCTTGTTAATGAAACTAAAAATCTCCAGAAAAAACATAAATTCATTCTTGATGAAATAGACTACAAAAAGTTAAACAAGTTACTGAAAAAGCTCGCGAAATAATGTTTTTGAAATCAAAAGAGAGATTATTTAAAAAGTTTAAAATTCTTTAAAACGAATTTGAAAATAATCACAGTAATAAAATATGTAAGTTAAATTAAAATTAAAACTTATCTCTCTCAACTTAATAATAAAACAGCAATTTTCAAAAACGGAATATGATAGCATATATCCAAATGATCCCGTCCCGCCTCGTATGTATGGTCTAATTAAAGCTCAAAAACCTGAAAAATCTTATCCTATGAGATAGTTATGTTAACTATCGACACTCCTAATCATGGAATTTTGAACTACTTATTAAAAAAAATATCTTAAACAAAAACCAAGCACCTCTTAGTAAAGCAAATTCATGGGAGATTGACAAAAAAGAAGCTCAAGTTTCATTTCATGTAATAAACTTGTATCTACCAATGCCACTAAAGGAAGACACTTTAATTTTTATAGCCCAATTTATAAAGATGATTCCTACAAGCTTATTATATATGTAACAAGACAACTTATAGAGCTTTGTTTACACCGTTGTTATTTTCTGTGGAACAACGAACCTCCCTACTGTATCGTTACCATGAATACCATTACCATCTATGAAACTAAGGATAATATTTCGGAAATCTGGCTATAGAGTAGTCTTCAAATCAAATCCAAGTTTAAGAACATAACTAACGTCAAAAACAAAACTAAATTGCCACATAATAGTCAACCCGGAGCTTATTTGATTGAATGCAAATGCTCAAAGAGATACGTAGGCAAAACTAAACTTCAAATTAGGACTCAAACTCAGTAACATCTAAAAAGTTTAAACGAGGGTAAACATTATCAGTCTATAATAGCCACCCATAATAAGTATTGCTGACAAGAAATAAAGTGGGAAATCGTAAAAACAGTTCAAGTTAAAACCAAAAAATATTGATCAAAAAGTGCGCGAAGTTCTTGAAATACAGAGGCTCCAATGTTCATCTTTATATGGCGAAATTAATTTAGATAACGGGCAATTTGTGAAAACTAATTTTTGGACTCCGTTTTTTACATTTTTGCGTAAGCAAGAAAGAAGCCATTCAATTGCTGACGTCAGTTAATTTAATACTGTTTTTAACGTTACAAAAAAAATTTTTTGTATAACTTTTTACGAGCTGATGATGCTTGATAACCATAATCCAGCGAAAACTTCTAATAATAAATTATTAACTGTATTAAGAGAATTTGTATTATTTGATGTTTTCTTACTAATATAACAAACACTTTTATACACGATGTCAACACTAAAAGTATATATATATATAAATGGTCAGCAAAAATTTTTTTAACAAAAATGAGTGAAAGTTTCGGGTAACAAAAGAAAAACTATTCAAACTAAGATAAGTAAAATATATTTATTAGTTAATCTTTAACAAATGTTTTAAATTTTTCTCTAACACAGAAAGCCTTTCATATAAAATCTTCAACTGTGTTCAAAACTATAAAAAACTCTTTATATTGATCTTTCTATAAAAAGTTTAAAAAGGAAGTAATTAAGGTTTATATATATAAAAAAAAACATAATTTACAAAAATATAGTATAACTTGGTTCTTGTTGGTAAGAAAATTTTAAAAGTAATGTGAAAATAATTCATTTCTGTTTATATAATCATTGTGTCATGTTCCTGTTTATGGAGGTATGCTTCATAAATCAAATGTAAATTCTCATTTGAGAGTTTTAACATTGGAAATAATTTCAAAGAAAGGTTTATTTTTATAGCAATTGAAAAAATGCTGATCAAATTTATATAAACCAATACCTGTTCTGCATATGTAGTTCGGTGATTAATTCTTAACTATAGGTTATTAGTTTCTCAAATGTATGTTGTTTTTCCATGACATCCATTACATAATAGAAAATAAATAATATTTTTTTAATTGCATGATGTTGAAATTTTAATGTACCATATTTTATTAGGTTAAGTGGTAAAATGGTTGACAAACTGAAGATACATAGTACATACCTTACAACGTTTTGATAGGCAATTTAAAACTTCGCATTCTTCGTTAATAAAAACTTGTTTCTTATTAAAACTAAATGTAGGTATGTGTCTTAAGATATTTTTTGGTTGGCGTTATGATAGTACAATAGAAGTGTTTTCAAAAACTAATAAAATTTTATTGTCAAAAACAGACAGTTTTAAAATACAATGTAGAGTAGTTAACAAATTTTCAAAAATAATATTTGCAAAATTTGCAGTTACAAAGGCATAGTTTTTTTCCCTTCTCTTTTTTGAGGTGTTGGTTCCTGTTGTCGAGCTTTAAAAATTCCATTATTATTGATTTTTACTGGGTAATTGCATCGAACTAAATATTGTTTTAGTTTTTGAAGTCTGTTTTCCATTTTTGTTGGACTAGATACAAAACAAATGATCCGTTAAGCTAATGTGAAAGGTTTATTTTCCTTTGTTTGTTTAAGGTGATGGCTATTGTAATTTAGATAATCAGGGGACTTTGTAGGTTTATCAAAAGTACCTGTTTCAATAATGTTGTTATCATGTAGAATAACCGTTATGTCTAAAAAATTTAAAAAGTGGTTCTGTGTGGTTCTCGTATATGAAATTTTAGATTGTTCTTCTGTATATTTGATATCGGGGTGTAAAGAATTGAAACACTAAAACAGCAAACTAACATTAAGAACTAAACAAACATATAGAAAAAAAAAATTCCTAATAGAATAAATTGCAACGGTTCATATATATTTTTTTGTATTTTTGATGATATAAGAAACTCAAATTTTATTAAAAAACTGTAAATAAGTTATATTTTAGGCAACTTTCAACAAAATAACAGGTAAAAAACGCAAATTTGAAAAAATTCAAAACAATGTTTCTTGAATAATTTTGGGTTAAACTCAAAAACCTTTTGGTTATAGCTTCATTACATTATTTTCATTCATTTCTACTAAAAGAATAAAAAAATAATTAAAACATCAAAAACGGGGCACAATACTTAAAAAAATCACAAAATTTTAAGCAATAAAAAGCGGGTGTTTTGTTATAAAAATTGATAAAACTATTCTTAGTTGATCATTTTAGGACATCTGAAATCTTAATGATTAAGGAACATACACTAAAAATTTCAGCCAAAAAGCTTTTTTTAATCTCGAGATATCATGTTTTGAAGTTCAAAAAAAGAATAAAATTAAAAAGCTATGAAAACCATGACCAAAGTTTTCCGATAAATAGAAATTATTAGCAAAAAAATGAAACTGACCAATAAAAAAGTTTAAGTAAGGTAATATTAGTAAGTATTTTATGGAAAATGTGTATATTTTCTGAATGAATTATAAATTTTGAATTAAATGGTATATTAAAAAAAAATTAGAACTTTTATTTTAAATTGAGTATTTTTTCTATATGAGCCACCTTAATTGATTTTAATATATCAACAAAACTATCATCTATGAAACTTTTGAAATTGTTTTGAATATTCTCGCTTTCAATTTTATTGAAGAAATTTAGTAAAACTTTAGGAAATAGTTTCACTTCTTCAAGATATCCAACCACTAAACAAGCTTATGGTGGAGCCATTTTTGTTCCCATAGCTGTTCCGATTAGTTGATTGAAAAACTCATAATTGAAAGTAAAACTATTGGTCTGTAAAATAAAATCCACGCTTTTTAAAATAAAAGCTTCCAAAAATCTGATAGGTATATCATCACGTAATTTACTTATTCAAAATTTAATTGCTTCTAAACCTAGTTGATGAGAAATTTTAGTATAAAGATTAGAAATATCAACACTATATAAAGTGGTATCTCGGTACTCTATGTTTTTAGGTAGTACTCTAATGAAATGCCAATCATCTTTGATATATGTTGTTAATTTTGGTACAAAAGGTGATGAGATTTTTTTAACTAGTTCACTAAAGCTTTGAGTAGGTGAAAAAGTACCTTTAACTATTGGTCTTCCATTTAGATCATCTGGGCTTAAAGATTTAATATATTCTTTATTAGATTCTTTTACACAATTTTCTACTGCATTAGATTTTTTGTAACACATAAAAATTGCTAGATTTCCATTCCATGTTTTTGAGATAAGTAGTTTCTTTTTTTGTTAAAGATTCTTTAAACTTATCCACGTGATTTTTTATTTTCCTAAAACATATTTTGTTTGTGTTACTAGCGACTTTTGTTTCAGTTAATAAATGGTCTTCGCACACAAGTTTATCTCTATACTAATCTGCATCCATCACAACTAAACGGCCTCCATTATCAGCTGATTTAATGATTATTTTGTTGTTACTCTTTAGTTCCTCTAAGGCATCACGTTCACGATGAATGCATGGTTTTAAAATGCCTATCAAAACGTCGTAAGCTATGTACTATGTATCTTCAATTTGTTAATTATTTTACCACTTAACCTATTAAAGTATGGTACATTAAAACTTCAATATCATGTAATACAAAAAATATTATTTATTTTCTATCACGTAATAGATGTGATTGAACAAAAACATACATTTGAAAAACTAATAACCTAACGTTAAGAGCTAATCAACACATTTACACATGCAGAACAGGTATTGGTTCAGATAAATTTGATCAGCATGTTTTCAATTGCCATATAAATAAACCTTTTTCGAAATTTATTCCAATGTTAAAACTCTCAAATGAGAGTTTACATTTTATTTATAAAGCAAACCTACATAAACAGAAACATGACACAATGAACATATAAACAAAAAGTAATTATTTTCACACAACTCTTAAAATTTCCTTACCAACAAGAACCAAGTTATACTATATTTTTGTAAACTATGGTTTTTTTTATTTATATAAACCTTAATTACTTCCTTTTTTTAACTTTTTATAGGAAGTTCAATGTAAAGAGTTTTTTATAGTTTTGTAAAACTTATACACAGCTGAAGATTTTATATGAAAGACTTTCTGTGAAAATTTTAAAAAAGAAAAATTTAAAATATTTGTTAAAGTTTAACTAATAAATATATTTTACTTATCTTAGTTTGAATAGTTTTTCTTTTGTTATCTGATGTTTTTACTCAAATATATATATATATATATATATATATATATATATATATATATATATATATATATATATATATATATATATATATATATATATATATATATATATATAAATATATATATATATATATATATATATATATATATATATATATTGAAGTCTATATATGTGTGTGTATGTGTGTGTGCGTGTGTGCATTAGGCAAAAGTAAAAGAAACAACTAGCACACAATTTTATGAACTTACATTTTATGGTTTCCTAATTGATCTGGTTTTAAAGCTCCAGTAATTATAACAACTAATGCAGGAACACCTAAATATGTTAAAAAATAAAATTACTCTACGATATATTCCTATATAAATATATTATATATAGTCCTATTTATATTTAAATAGTATTTGTTGTCGTAAAAGTTTATGTGATTGGGTCATAGGATATCTATGGTGAAGGTCTACATAGAGCTATGCAATTTTTCAGTTTCTTGATTTTTCTAATTTAACATCTTAAATTTTGATGAGTTAATGCCATAACCACATGACATTTTGGCCATAGTAGTATGAATCCTTTTATAAATATGCATTCATGTTCACTGCAATAGCTGAAAAATCATATTGCTGAAAAAATATCCTTGCAGTGTTAATGTTGTTTGATATTCACATTTAGATACTTTTTTACTACCCTATACCTGCCCTACCTACCCTTTAGTAGGTTTACCAGGTAAAATGTAGTATAAAAGTATTTGACACAAGTAGTGATCTTTATCTATTCAATAGCTACATGTCGAGGCTTTGTAGCTATCAACGTTAGGTAAACTTACTAAAAGTAATTGAAAGATACAACGACAAGCAAAAAATGACAATTGAAAAGATGTGGATGGTGTAAATAGAAATCTTGAGATCACCTAAAGTAACTCGTGTTGTATCAAGTCGTTTCACAAGGCCATTTATAAATCTAGTGACTAAGTAAGTTTTTTAAGATATAAATATGTAATATAATATTAATAGTAATAGTAATATATATCATAATATGAGCTAGTAAGAAATAATGTGACAAACATTTTTGCTCGTTTTTCTAGCTATTAATCATCATGGAAAATCGGTGTCATTATCTTTACGAATAGTTGTTAGCTATTTGCTAGCTTATTTAGCTAGCGATTCTCGTGGCAAAACTGTTGTCTTTATCGTTGCGAATACCGCAAGCTTTTTGAATAACGTTAATTTACTAGTAACTTTCTCACCAGGCCTTCAACTTCCTTAAACGTTCTCCAATAGAACAAATACAATAATTAATGCTTGGCTTTTAATGAAAGCCATAAATGACTTCTCTTGATTCTTTTCTATAATTTTTATTTTATTTTATTCTGCTTCACTCCCAACAAAGCTAAACTAAACGAAAAACTAAACGAATAAAAGTTTTTAGAGCATGCACGGACAGATACAGTAAACGAATGAAACTTTACTGAATAACAAGTCTAACGAGACTGGGTTTAGTTGATAGAACTGAAGACAATATCTCCTTTAAGCAGTGACCATGATAGTAATTCTAGAAAAGAGAAAGATTTACGAAAATGGGAGAGAGGCTCAAGCTTAACAAATAGAGTGTGTCCAACTACATTTATAATGCGTTTTTGGACTTAGTCTAGAAGAGTAAGAACATAATTGGAAGAACCAAACCAAATATGGCAACGGTATTCCATACAGAGACGAATAAGAGACTTGCATAGGTAGAGAATGGAATCAGGAGAAACAGAATGGCAAGGATAATAAAGAGAAGCAACGTTTGCAGATGCTGATTTAGCAATCTTCAAAGATGACAGAAAACAGGTTGCTTAGAGCAATCAAAATTGTTCTATATAAAGTAAGCAATTTATAAAAAACGATTTATTAGTATTAAGTTTACTCGGATTATTTGACTGTTGTTTACAAACAGATATCACTGTTTCACCATCAAAATCAGCTTTGTTTATTAAAATTAATCTAGTAAAATCTTTAATACAGGCGAATTTAGCATAATATCTTAAGCTTAACATATTCTTGATTTAGTATAAAAAAGGAGATCTTGTAATGGCATCTCTGCAGAATAATCACTGACCTAAATGTTTTCAGAGTAGCATCTAATTTTAGCCTTTTTTGCTTTATTATATGATGGTTACAGATAGCTTAATTGAAGAGCACTGTTTCATAGATACAAATTCTTTACTTTAGATTATTTAGAATTTAAGACTTGCGCTTTTAACTGTTCTGACATCGGTGTTGGTCAATGTTGCCAATATTTTTGCATATATTTTTAACTACTTCTGGTTTTATAAATTATTTCAATATTTTACTCGCTGCATATAAAAGTTGGCTTGACTTTTCGGATTTTAAATAATCTTTTGTTAGCACAGACAAGCCTTCAAATAAAAATGAAGGGTGTCGACCTTAAATTATAACTTTAACAACAATTTAATATTCGTAACAACAATAGAAATAGGTTTTAATAAATTATAAAAAATTTTATGCATAGGCAAGTAAAAATACCACAGATTATTGTTTCAACTTTTTCCCCTCAAATTTTTTTTAACTTAGTAAATAAAGTTCAAAATAGTTACCATACCATCACTTGACTTTTAAAAATGGTTTTCGAAAACAAAACAAAGCGCTGTCTTTCTTTACTTTCTTATAAGTTGTTATAGCATTTTTTTATCAGTTATGTATAGTTTTATTGTTTTTGATATTTATAAAACATATAATAAATAAATAATACTGCACATTAGCCTGTGCATTACATTACTGAACTGTATATTAGTCTAATCTCTTAAAATTATACAAGATGCAAGTTCATGATTTATGTTTATATTTTTAAAATGATTATAAATGAAGATCATGTGTTAAAATCTGTTTATTTCATATACATTCAACATTTTCATTTCCTTCATTAATTGGCTTTGCATGCTCAAATTTATTTTTTTATTATATAATTCTGCTAGCATGTTTTTGGACTTATATTTCTTTTAAGTTTAACAGGTTGCGTGCATGCTTACACAATATTACTATAATTAATGCAGCTATGAACTAGGCTGAAATATATAAGTTTAAGACTTTGAGTATTTATGAGTGGGTTATTTTTGCACATTATGTTAATCGTTTTGTTTATTTTTGATTCGTTGTATTTTATATGAAAAAGATAAGATAAGTTTTTATCAACAAAAACTTCTTGGTGTTTTAAAAACTACTCCTTTTTTAATTTGTTTATCATTTATAAAGAGAGCTGGTAATTTAAGAGGCAGATTTTCTTTTGTGTTTTTAACTTAAGATAAAACTCAATATACATTATAAAATAATGTATATTGAGTTTTATCTGTGTTTATCGAGAGCTTGTTAGCACTAAACCATTTATTTAGTTTCATAATTTCAATATTCATATCCCCATATAACTTATTTACGTTATTATTGAACATAAATAAATTAGTATCATCACCATACATAACTAAATTTAATTACATTTTAGAAGTCGTTTTTATGAATTAAAAATAGGAGAGGACCAAGCATTGAAACTAATAAACAGGATAATTTTAAAATTTAGGAAATTGATCAACAAAAAAATTCCACATTCAAGAATTAAAAAGAAAATTATTTTTATAAATTATTTAAATAAAATTAAAAAACTAATAATATAGTTTTTTTTTTTTAAAGTTAACTTTTATTTAATAGAACGCAACAACAAAATTGGCTTTAATAAAAATGAATCAATCACTAGATAAAGAAATATTTAGAAAAAAGAAATTACCCCAAGCAATCACATTGGCATTTCTAAAGATACTTTCATCGCTACTTTTATTAAAAACTGCAACCAAAGAACGGTGGAAGTTAAAAGCTTCAACCAACATCCAACAAAATGTTGTCAGTATGAAATAATGCAACGCAGCTGCAATAATTTGACAATGTTGTCTAGGCGATGTTTTTTCAGCACCAATCAAAAACACGAGCAGTAGACCAATTAGAGAAATGCAAAGACAAATCAGAATTTTCTGAGGAAGTTTCTTCCTTAGATTTCTAAATATAAATATTTAATAGTAAGTTTTGATAGAAATACTTTAAAATTATTTAACTTTAATAAAATACGTTAATAATAATTAACAATCATGACTGTCTGTGTCCACGCGCATGCGTGCGCGTGTGCGTGTATCGACTGTGTTAGTGACTTCACAAAAAGAATGCTCAATGTTTTTAAAGTTCTTAAAATGATGATTTAAAAATAGAAAAAATACTTTTCTTAATTTTAATGAGCATTTTATGTGTTTAAAACTCACCAGGATGCTTTCCAATAATGTTTAAAGAGATGAAATTATCATCAGGAGAAAAACTTGTACACAGTTAAAAAGTTGTTTATGTGTAGTTTATGAACATTTAGCATTTAAAATAAATTATGCAATATAAGCATTTACATCAGCATTATTAGCATATTACATTAGCATTATCAAGCGTATTACATTACATTACATATTAACAGCAATATTAGCATATTGCATCAGCATTATTCTTTAAATTTTCTTTTATTCTTTTAACCTATTACCTTCATGTTTTTGAAGTAATTGCATTATATCAGAAATAAATGAATTGCGCTAAAAACACTATTTATTTCTGTTTTTTTAAGCAATGACTGTCAAACTGCCCAAAATTTAAGCAATGACTGTCAAACTGGATAAAAATTCATGTGAGTCAATGGTTATTTAAATTAGTCAATGTATGCATTAGGGTTATGTCTTTTTTTCAACCTCATGCTCCTGTACTGAAGTTTGATGAGCTGTTCCCTAAAAAATACAAAATGAACTATTATTTGCATATCTTTTAAAAAAATTTCACCCCGCCATTGAAAAATCGATTTAATGTCAAAATCGATTTTTCAATGAAAAATCGATTTTAACATTAAATCGATTATAATAATTCCACAACTGACTTTATGACTTTTGATAAGTATGTTCAAAAAAATATAAAAAACCTTCATTACTTAGAGTTCTTCATTCTCCAATTATAAACGTCATGTAACTTATAAAGAATTGTTAGGAATTATTAGGTACTCTTAATGAAGAACTATAGCATGAAAATAATTCAGTTACGGCCAATCGTAGGTTTATCACCTCAGATAATTTGCAAACAATCAGTGTTAAATAAAATATACCATCTTTTTCAAGCAGATAATTAAAACTTAGTAAAAAATCTTTAATAGAAAGTTAAACTATAGCATCTTTGAGAGTTCATGTAGAACGGGATATAAGCAAATTAAAAGGGTTTCGCCAAATAAGTCAAGAAATTCGCTCACCGTTTTATAGGTCAGTCAACCAACTATGACAGTCACTTATCTTTTATATAACTTTTTCTCACCACTTATCAAAAAACGAAATCAAAAATAAAACATTTATTTAAATGGATTATATTATTTCTTGAATATTGACATCATTATCCGATATTTAATTTTGTAACTAATTCAAAAAAGAATTGATTGTCAAAAGGTGTTTATATGACAGCAATTCCCTTAAATTTATACGCAACTAAGTCGCAAAACTGGGAATTACTTAACCCCATTACCATTTTTTTGTACCAATGGGATGATTTTTTTTTTCTAAAATGGTTCTCCATTTTTAGTCCAATATAAAATTTATTGTCACATAACTATCTAAAATAGATAAGTTTTGTTATGTTTTGGGACCTTTAGTTTCAATTATACCATAATTGTATTCAGCCTCTTCACAAAATACCAGACCAGACTTGCAGATAACCAAAGTTAAATAGGCTACATAACAATTTCTGCTTTTTAATATAAAGTGCTAAGATTTAATTTATTTTATAATACTTTAATATATTCTTCTTGTGCATGTGGTTCATAAGTATGACTATGGTATGAAGATTCTTGTAAAAACTTAGCAATAACTGCTGAACCTCATGTTAAGATTTTCAGATTTTCTTTTGCGTATATAAGTTTTATGAGAAGTACTTAAAGTTAAACAATGTTTTCTTAGATTAAACCATTATGGGTTTTCATTTTGTGTTACTGTATCAGCTTCATACTTTCTAGTTTGTTTAGAAAATACTTTGTCAATATATATGTAAGATATATGTCAATATATCTTATTTATATTTATATATATATATTAATAAATATTATAATAAATAATATTTATAAGATATATGCCAATAGACAATAAATTTTATTTTTTGTTGTTGTCAATGAAAAAATGTCAATAATCAAACAAAGTAGAAAGTATAAAACGAAGTTCACTTTTCACACTTGCTTTGCATTTTACTTTTACAATTATATTAGTAAGGGTATACAATGTATAAATTCTATCAGGTAATATATATTGTTCGTATTTAAATCTTTTTTCTCTTTCAAAAATTTTTTTTATGGCCATTATTTTGATTTTAGCATATTTTTATTTGCCCGAGTACATTGCATCATTTCCAAAGTATTACGTCATAGGAATCCGGGTGTGTCTCTAGAGAAAAAAACATTTAAAAAAGATATTTTTTCATGACATTTTACATTAATTTTGCTATTCTTTAACGTTTGACGTTCACTTTTTTGAATTTCAAATTCTAATCAATTTTTGAAAAGAATGCATGGACACCGGCAGGGGCGCCGCCAGCATTTTTTGCTTTTTGAGATAGCTAACTTTCAGACACGGAGCAAAATTTTGGGTCTTTTTGTTCCCAAGCTCCAATCATCGCAGTATTTTGCAAAGCATCTTTATTTGACATTAGTATAAATATATAAATATTTGGAGTTTGTTCCATGCCTGGAAGCTTTCTAGGGTTGGGAATACCGGACCAAGAATCAAATACCGGTATTTTGGTATTGAAAATTTATAATCCCGGGATTAAACCGGTATAATTAGATTTTCTTTTAATAATACAAATAAATAAATAATATAAATAAAAAATGGTTTCGCAATTAAAAAAAGCTATATTAACTTATTAAAAGAATAAAAAAAAAAAAAAAAAATCAGTAAAATGTTAGTTATATATTAATCATAAGAAAAGGAAGAAAACATAAATTTTTAAGGTTCTACTTTTTCTGAAGTTAGTTTTTGATATAAGATCTCAGAAAACATAGGTTGTTTAGCGAATTATCGCCCATCTTTGACCGAATTCGGGTGCAGACTAAGCCAGCTACCTAAAAAGCTCTCTCTGATTCTACACTGGTTGCTTGAATACATAGCAAATAATTTTATATTAAAGTTAAGTATTTTTCCATTTTGCCATTTGTCTCAAAAAATGACATTTCTTTTTTTATTGAGCGTGTGAGATCATTTTTATTTCGGTCGATTTCTTTGATCAACTTCATCATCATCGGCATTGAATATTATATTTGTGTCTATTACATTGTTGGCTAAAGTAGATGTTGTTGCTAAAGGTGCAGCTTCATAATGCAAGTTGGCCACACCCAGACGTTGTATCTGTGTAACGATAACTTTTGCGATTGGAGCTTTGGTAGTGATCGGAAATAATTCATAATCTCTATCGGTTTCATCATCGCTCAGATTTTCATTGGAGTCTGCATTGTGTAAATATTACAAAACACTTGATTTTTCTGTTCGTCTTTCAAGAATACGTACTTTTAAAGCTGCTTTCAACTCATAACTTAATGAACATGGATGGCAAGTTATTGATTTCATCATAAATTGAGAAGCAGCATCTGCAGATAATAAAATTGCATCTTGTCGGCATATTGCTTCAACTGTAAGCTCTATAGGAAGTAAAACTGAAAGGATATTTGACAACATTTCAAACTCTGCATCTGAAAAAAAAAAGTGATTTTAAATCTATTAGACTCTTTTTGATGCAATTTTTTAATTTGACAAAACGTTCTATCATAGACACCAAACTATTCCATCGTGTTTTTGAGTCTTAAACCAGAGATAATTCTTTACCGAACTCTTCTTTTACATATTTTTGTAGGACTTTGCCATTTTTTGTAAGCGAAGAACGAAATATTTTGAACACTTTTCGAACTTTTTAAGTTAATGGTAACGTTTGCTGATGTACCAGAAAAGAAGAATTATCATCATCGTTTTCAGTGAAGATTATGAGAAAACCATTTTCATTTTAATAATCTTTATCAATTAATTCGTCTTCATCTGTGGAATTCTGCTCTTTTTCAAATCTGGGTGGAGGAACTGATGTAATGTTGGGATCTTCTTCATTATACAGACTATACTCATTATTAGATTTTTTTATAGAGTACACCGATAATAGCCAACTAAATTCCATGCGCTAAACATAGCTGCTGATGTGCTTCGATTAACCTGCCTACCTTTGTCATAACTGCAGCGCTATCAGTGGTAATACGTTCAATATTCTTGATCGAAAGCTTAAAATCACTTAACCTATCATTGACAAGCTCAACACATTTTTCTGCGTGAATTGTTCCAAAAGCACAAATTAATCCTTGATTCCAAAATTCTTTGTTAGAGTGGACATTAGTATTTATGAAACGTCTATTTCTTATCGATGTCCATTCATCGAAAGTTAGAGAAAATCTGTTTCCATTAGCAATTCTGCTCGATAATTCTTTAATTACTTCGTCTCGTATATTATTACTGTAATTCAATACCCTTTTGTGAATTGTTTTGTGAAACTTTGGTATGTTAGAAAAGCCTCTGGCTGTTAAGCCTTTTCTAATATCATATGATGTGCAAATAATGTTGAATGATGAACTATCACACGCAGTCATCCTAGCTAAAATAGCTGGCAATGAATCATCCTTTTTATCACTTTTAAAGAAGTTGTTTATAGTTACTGAAGGTTTTGATGTCTGTAAAAATTCTGAAGAATCTAAAACAGTGGGGCTACCTACATCTCTTTTTAACAAATTGACTTTATAAATTGTTTTTAAATCGGTCTGAAGACCGTTTGTAGAACCTCCATGTGTTTTTATTTTTTTCTTACACAATTTGCATTTAGCACACTGTCCTGCTTTTTCTCTAACAAAATGAAACCATGGTGAATTTTTATCATTTGCTTTGGAATGCTCCTCAAAATCTTGAATATTCATATCGGTATAAAATACAAATTTTCTTAAAGATAATAAAATGTATAATTTATAATGTAAAATTTAACTTACCGTTTATAATTTTATATAATATTTTTAATTTAAATAATAATAACCAATATCATATATGATATTGGTATATATATATACCCACATTTAATTTTGTACAATGAACTTTGTTTCCATTTATAAGATCAATTAAACTTTTAAACTTTTTGAGCTTTCGAATTGTAAAAATATTTCGAATACCGAAATAGCGGTATTCGACTTTTTTAATACCGGTATTTCGACAACTATAAATTGCTCCAAATACCGGTATCCCAGTATCCGGGATCCCGGTATTCCCAACCCTATACATGCTTACTAATAGCTTGAAAAACGTTATTCAAAATAAATTACTTTAAAGGCATAATTCTAACAAACACATGAAAAAATTGCGTATTTTTACGCAAAATACTCAAAAATAATACGTTAGATGAGTTGCGTATTGAGTATTCTACTCAACAAAAATAGGTATGATAAGTTGCGTACTGAGTATTCCACTCAAAAAAATGCGTATGTTAAGTTGCGTATTGAGTATAATCGGAGTATTATATCAATAAGTTATACGCAAAAAAAAGTGCGTTCTAACGTTTGGTAGTAATTAAATACTTACGAGACTTATTATTTTTTTTACATGTGTTTAACACTTGGAACATCTTGAGTAACCTGTTTTTAATCTGACTTACCATAAGGGTTCAAAATATATCATGTATATTTATAGACCATGTATATTTACATTTTTTGATTGTTAAATTATAATTTTGCAAATTTTTCTTTATTGTAAAACACATAATATTAAGAATAATAGCAATAATAATAATTATAATAATAACAACAACAAGAACAATAATAATAATAATGATAATACTTTTCTTACCAAAATAAGCTTTCTTACCCTCTTTGAACTCAACGCGAAGCATTATTCATATGCTTTATTTAAGAATATATAGATTCATTACTTTTGAGAGTATCGTATTTTATTTTTTGCTTTATTCATTTTCTTGGGTTTCCTGAATTAGGTTTTCAATCATTTTTAAACATTCTGCTAGTAACTTGCAGTCATGATATTTTTTCTGATTAGAAAAACAAGTGTTTGTTTTAAAGTCATTATTCTTAGAATTACTTTAAACACAGCTGATACAGTGTGAAGCAATATTTCACTTTTCTATGCAGTGCGCACCATAAGTAGTCTTTGAATATTATTTTGTTTTTTTAAACGCCTTTTAATGTCTTTTATTGTGTTTCTATCTAACATTTTGTTAGAAAAATAAACCCAATTATGCCTTCAGATATCGTATTATAAAGAACTGCTAGTAAATGCTGTTAGTTTGGTTTAATCGGTTTAAAAAGATTCTAAATAATCAATAAATGAATCTGATAAAACAGATTGATTTATTGATTTACAGTTTTTTGATTTATATAAAGTTTTATACAAGTTTATGGTATGCCACTTTGTCATTGTTAGAAAAGTTTAATTACAACCTAGGAAATAAAAATAAATACTTGAAATGACATAAGATAAAATTTAAATTAATTTATTGATATTTTAAAGACTTATTTTTGAAAACAAGACATAACAAATTGGCGTCAAAGCACTCAAAATGATCGATTAGCAAACGACATTAGAAATCCTCAAGCATAATATATTTAATGTCAAATACCAGAGTTTGACATGCTAGGAATATAAGTTATAATTGTTTATAACCAAAGTGTATGCTGGTTAAGTTAATACTTTTTAAATGCTATTCAGTTAGACAGATTAAAAAATGCTTCAAAAATGTACCTGTCAATGTTCATTGGTTAAAGTGGTTTTTAAGGTATATCTTGAGTAAATCTTGAATCAAATTTATAATTTAGGAAGTGTTTTGCAAAGTTCATACCCATCTTTTTACAAGTTAACTTCTTCTTTTGTATATATGTAAGTACTTCTATTTTTATTTTTTGCTTCCCGGCCAAATCAATTGTGTACTTGAAAAAAATGAATAATCAAGTGGTCTTAAATTAAAAAACATTACTTGTTACATTTAAATGTTTTCATGAGATATTTTTTTTTATTAACTTAGTAGCTAATGGTATTGCGGATAAAATAAACACTTTTTTGTAATAATAACTGATAATAGTTGCGTTGACTATGATAACTGATAATAATTGCGTTGACTCTTTCATTATCTCCAAAAATTGACCGTCTTGCCCAACTGCTAATTTGTTAGTATCGATTTTTTTGAAGTTATCTACAGCTTCATTGAGATTTCTTTCGATAGTTCTTTACGATAGTTAATTGTATTAATTCTTTACGATAGTTACTTGTGTTAAATAAATTCGACTGTTTTTACAGTGAAAATAACCAGGTGCTCTTTCGTAAAAACTCATAACATTTTAAGGTAAACCTTGACTTACCAGAAACTTTGTACTCAAAGTACTTAATTTGTTTTATTGAAAGCTCTGGGGTAATTTTGGGTAACGGGGAAGCGTGTGTGGCAGGTATTTTAAAAGTTCATTTTTTTTCTTAATGTATAAAAATTATTATTTTATTCGCTCATAAAAACTCAGCTATTCCTCACATTTCGAACAAGTCTTTTAAATGCATGAAAATATTTGGAAAAACATATAAATACTAAACGTTTTATGAAACTTTAAACAACAATAAATTTTTAACTGCTTTGAATTATGGTTTGAAATTTTTAAGGTTTTCTTATGAAATGATTGCAATATTTTTTAGTTTTTAATTTTGCCTCATTCTTTAAAAAACAACTTTTAAATACCTTAAACATATTATAAAATCTTTTTTTTAACATTTCAGTTTAAAAAAAAATTATGCAGTTTTTGAAGATAAAAATTTTGAAAGGATAAAAAAAACGCAGAAATTTTTAAAATCATTTATAAAATTTCTTGCTTGTTAGTGTTTTTATTTAGTAAATTTTTAAGCGGTAGTGGTGTTGTTATATATATATATATATATATATATATATATATATATATATATATATATATATATATATACATATATATATATATATATATATATATATATATATATATATATATATATATATATATATATATACATATATATATATATATATATATATATATATATATATATATATATATATATATATATATATATATATATATATATATATATATATATATACATATATATATACATATATATATATTTTTTTATTTTTTTTTTGCCGTGATTGACCAAGTTTGACTATAAAAATTCCGAAGAGAAGCTTTAGAATCTAGAAAGATGAACGGCTCAATCATCCATAATTTTTTTCCCGAGATAAAAATACCGAAAATAATTTTTGCAACGTAGGTATTTTACCCTACTTAAATATATCCAATTCGGAGTTTGAAAATAAACTTAGCACAAGACTCTAGACTTTGTAATTGCTTTTCCACTGATTGTTACACTTTACTTATTTTGGCTTTTAGTTTAACCTTTGGGTTGTTTTTATTTTACCCTATATAATGATTTTATGATATAATTTCTTTTGTAAAAACTGCCACAGTTGAAATATATAATATATATATATATTTTTATTTTTTTTCCTATTTTTTTATAATTCACCTTCCCAAGGCCAAGAAGGCCACTACAGATGAGGAGGCTACTTGTGGTTATAACCCTCTCTCAACTCTATAACTCCGAAAGACGAACCTTGACTAACAAGGCCGCTGCGCGGAGAAACAAGTTTAGCGCGGTACTAATATAGGCGTGGTGGGAATCGAACTTGAAACCTCTTGCTTATGAAGTGAGGGCTCTACCACTACACCACTACCGCATATATATATATATATATATATATATATATATATATATATATATATATATATATATATATATTTTATTTTATTTTTTGTTTACGCAGCATTTAATGCGGCTTCATCAGCGCTAAGAGTTAATCTTGCTAGAATACTGACTTAGTAAATACTTGTAACATAGCTAATCTTTTATTTAAATGGAAAACTTGCTGATTTTAAAACTTGCTATAAAAAAAGAAGTTAACAAGTAGCCAAAAAACTGAAAAGATTTTGACTCCTAGTTTATTTTATTTAACTATGTTAAAAAACTTCAGATGAAACAAAATGAGTAATCATGCTTTAAACAACATTGTCCTACTTATTCAGGGCCGTCCCGTGGGGACTTTAAAATCTTTTCAGGGTTGCCCTGTACGTATAATAAAGTAAATTAAATAAAAGCAACATAGAAAAATAATTAAAAGCTTTATACTGATTTTAAAATTTTTTTTTTTTTTGGTGTAGAATACTACAAATGATCGATGCCAGTAAAATGTGGATTTTTACCGCAGAGAAGTAAGTGAAATGTGTGCTACAAAATTCAGTTCAGGCCTAATTAAAAGCGCATGTTTTGTTTTTCAAAGGTTTTCAAAAAAAAAAACTCATCCTAAAATTATATATATGAAATAGGCTAAACATGAAGTTCTGTTCAAGGGTTGGGTTGCACTTGAAGGTAAACTCAAATATAATTATTTTGTTTATTGTACACATATGCAAGTGCTATATGAATGAATCAAACAAAAAACTATATAAATATAAATTAAAACAAATACATAACATTATATACATAAGCTTAATACATGAGATAAATTAACTGTATATAAAACTAAATTTTATTAATATGAACATACACACTATACATACAGTTTATAATACGTGTAAAAGTGGAACATTGGTATGTGATAACAACAAATATAAACAATTAAATTTAGTTATATTGAAAGAAAGTAAGGGACTTTTTGCCAGATAATATTGGCATGACTGCTCATTTTTCAAAAGGACTCATTTTGTCTGACGAAATGAAATTTTTCAATAAATATCAAATTCTTAAAGTGAAGGCCAAATAGGAACACTTCTCAATGAAAAATATGAAAAACTTGTCCATGTTTTTAAATAAGGTGATGTTTTAGATTTTGATATTTTGAATAATGAAGACGTGTAAAAAATTGTAAATCCATTTTTTAGCCACTCTAAATACATATAAAACTGATCTTCTGTATTTAATTTTGGTTTTGGATCAGATTTTTCTTCATAGACTAAAGTATAAATATTTGAGGGTAGTAATAGTTTAAAAATTTGTCCAAATTAATAAACTGTTCATGTTCAAAGCCAGTATACTTTTAGAACAGTTTTTTGTTTGTCGACAGATATTCATAAATATGAATATATTTTATTTAATATTGATTTAATTGATTTTTTATTATTTCGAGATTAAACATAGCACATTTTAGATATTAAGGTCGTCATAACATCAACTTCTTCTTAGGGTGCTCAAAGTCAATTAACTGTATTTGCTTTTAAACTTAATGTCTTCGTTTTTAAAATGTTTTCAAAAATTTGAAGAAGTTTTCTCTTTCTAGAAAAAGACCCTTTTTTTACATTAATTTGCTTTTTAAATCAAAAAGTAGATATGGTTTCTTTCTTTTTTGAAAGTTTTTCGGCCAATATTTGTAGATAATTGAATATCTTCAACTTTAAAATGAAGCTCATATACTAAACTTGAATCCTTTTAAACGAATTAGTCATTTTTTACTTTTCTTCTAAACTGAGAAATAATTTTGGACCACTTAATACGACGAACAGTGTCCTGAGGAATTTTAAATAACCCAATGGCTGACTTGATTTCTTGAGAATAGTAAATTGCACTTTTGCATTTTGGATTACATCAATAAGCTTCAATGCCTCCAAATTCAAGTTTTTCAACTTTTTCTATGTCAAGCAGGCGAATTCGCACATATTAAAAAAAAAAATAGTAACAACTACTAAATTTTAATGCTTACGTTTTATCGTTGTATTACTTTTATCATTGTTTAATGCAACGTTTTATTATTGAGCTAAACCATTTCTTAATTTTAAAAGTAAAAAGATTTATACTTTGCTTTTATCCAAAGTTACCTAACATACTGTAATATGGCCTGGGCAAGTATCAATCATACAAAATTAAAAGGGCTTTATACTAAACAAAAGTATACATGTGGAGTTATATTTGGAGCAAATAGAGCAGAACCCTGCGAGCCTTTTTGTGTTTATTTGAGGCTTTAAATATTTATAAAATAAATTTACATGAACGTTTAGTTTTTATGTATAGAACTAAGCTAGGAATGTCGCCAAAAATATTCGAACCCTATTTTAGTGAAATCCGCAATATATAAAGCATAAGATTCTCAGTCAACAACTTTGCTGTCCCAAGATATAATTTAAAATTGAGTTCATAATCAATTAAGTATTGTGGACCATATTTATAAAATTTTTTTCAGATATTATAAAGAAAAAGAAAACCACCTTCATTGATTTAAAAAAGAATCTAAACGTTTGTTCTTATTTATGGATCTCACTGTGCTAGATTTAAAATGCTTCTTTTAAATAAAGTAAAGCTCTAATAAAAAATCAAAAAAAAACTCTTTAAAAAGAATGTTATTATCACAATCCACAACAACAAAGTTTATTAATGATATTACTCTCTCTATATAAATATGTATGTATATCTCTTTTTTCATCTTTATTTTTTTATTACAAGCATATAATCGTTATTTTGCAACTGCAGCTGTCATGTTTTTTTTAAACTTCAGATAATGTAAATATTTTAGCAATTACTAGTTACTACTTTGTATATTTAAGCCAATATAATGTGATATTTATAAATCGCGATTTTATAAAAATGAGGCTCTGTGATAAGACAGAATTATGTCTTCATCTTGCTTTAGCCATCACTTACAATTTTGTTTATATAAATGAAAATTGTATTTATTGTAGAAAGCGAAATTAAAATATTAAAAAATAAAAAAATTTCCGACAACATTACGTCATTTTTACAAATTACATCATAGGAGTGCATGGTGCGTGTGTGTATATTACACAAAAGTGTGCGTGTGTGTGCATTACACAACACACACACACGCACACTTTTAAATTTTTCTCTTAGTTTCACATTAGCTACCACATATAAAAGAAAAGTGTATTACTAAAAAGAATATTAATTGGGTTTTTATTTTTCAAGTTGCGTTTGTTATATATATATATATATATATATATATATATATATATATATATATATATATATATATATATATATATATATATATATATATATATACATATTTAAATGTTTGTGTTTCGATATCGATTAATCAAAACTTGGTTAAAACATCCTGCTTCACTTGTATATCAATATTCATTGACTGATTTGAGTTATAAAACTGCAAAATCCATCTGCTAACAAACTTCGCACTGCGAAAACATTTACGCAATTCCGCTACCACATGGCGAGTTTACATGCTTGTGAGTAGCAGATGAGTGTACTAAGTCGCGCTGCCACGCAGCTCTGCTAAACTCTAATCTTGCTAATGTAGTAAAACAGTTAACTTAATTTTAAAATTAGTAAAATAGTTAACTTAAATTTCCTGACGATGTTTTTGGGCAAAATATAAATTGTAAAAATAATATAAATGAATGAAACTTTTTTTTTACCGAAATGTAGCGAGCGTAAGCAAAGAAAGTCCTAATCCTAACAACGAAACTCCACAACCAATATATGCAATTATTTTTAAAGCCAATGGGTTATCTGAATTTTGGTTAATATCAAGTAACACAGCAAAGTTAGTTAGGTGATCGCAAAAGCATGTAAAAATATCATTATTTATTCCAGTTTCATTTCTATAGCAACCAGTTGTCAACCACTTTCCGTAAACATTTGTAAAGCCAGTTTCTTAAAAAAAGTAAATATACTAAAAAAATATAACGCTTTAGTATTAAATGAGTTAAAAAAAACTTTTTAATATATAAATTTACCAACGTTTTCATCCCAGTATTTACAGCTGCTGGCACCCAAACCTTTGTGCGTTTTTTTAAATTTTATAACAACTGGGTTTCTAAGATTAGAAACATTCCTATTAACGACAGATGCAGATAGAATTGTACTTTGAAGAAATCTTTGATGAAATCCACTCATTTTTAAAAGTTGTATTAAATAATTTTCATCCAATAAAAAGAAGTCGTAGCGAAAGAAGTAGGAATATATAACTTCGTTTTCATCGTAAAAAACATCACTTGGTAGTTTCATGACTGCGTATGTTTTCTTTATAAAACCAGCGTCGTTGTTAAAACTGATTTTAACACTATTGTCTGGTAACTGTTGTGCTGATATTATTATATTTCCTTTTTTAACTTTTTTTATATGGAATCCAACGTTGACTTTACAAAAAGAAATGGAATTGTTTAATTGTTTTGAGAAAATTAGAGCAAACTCTGTGAGAACTTTCAAAATTCTTGTTGAGGAGGACGTTTTAATTTGTGATTCTGCAATACATGTCACATTTGAATCCAATACATTGTCAATAGTTTGTAAAACATCTATGAAAACCTATGGAAAAAAAAATAACAAAAAGTGTATTCAGGCAAATTTATTTAATCCAACAACAAAAGTAAAATAAATAAACTTAAAATTGTATGAAAAAACTGAAAAAAAAAAAAGTAAAAATCAAGTATTAATAGTAAAACCAAATCGTGAAAATAATAGTAATAGAAAAATCGTGAAAATAATAGTAATAATCGTGAAAATAATAGAAATAATAGTAAAACCAAATCGTGTTTTTAATGAGAAGTACTCATATCTACATTTTAAACTTTAATATAAACTTTATTTGTTTTATTAAAAAACAAGAAGAAAAAGTGAAAGAGATAATTTTACAATGTTTTTTTTTAGTTTATTTTATCTTTGTAAAATAGAAATAGCATCAGTTTAAGTAGTATAGAAAGAAATCTGTTTTTGAATCGTTTGCCCAAAATAGTTTGACACTATAAAAGGTACACTGATTAGTTTTACTCTTGTAATTAAAGCAGATAATTGTTGTTGTTTTGGTGAATCAATATATATTAGTTAGTGGTAGTTGTTTTGAAACAATTAATATTTTTTGCAATAAGAATGAAAAAAGTTCATTTAGTTTTATCAGTAAATAATAATAGTTTGTTTGATCTAAACAGTTCTGAAATTTGTTTGATCTAAACAGTTCTGAAAAAAGTTTGATCTAAACAGTTCTGAAACAGTTGAACGTTTATGCTGTTTCATAATGAGAACAGAATGAGTTAGAATTCCAATAGTTGTCATAAATAAAAGTCTTTGAATATATCTATGTTATAAATTTAAAAAGGCGAAGCTTTCATATTACGGATAATCGAGGAACGTCTAAATACATGGTGAGCTTTTTCTGTATAAACAAATTGCTTTCAATTACATAATTGAAAACAGTTTGTTAAAAGTAAAAATTCAACTTTTTACAAAAATAATTATATTTTTATTCCATACCACGATAGCTTTTTTAAACAAAATTGCATAATGAACAATTTTAAAAGGTTATTCTAGACTAATGAAATTATCTACAGTAAGTTTAGAATATTAGAAGTTCAGAATCATTTTTATTAAATCAAAGAACTGCGTATTTAAAAGCGTTATTTCTTTGGAAGCCATATTGATTGCTTTAAAGTAAATTGTTTATAGCAAGATGAACTTTGTTATGCAAAGTTTTGTTTAAAAATTTAGAGAATACTGAAAGAAGTGGAATTGGATAAGAACTACAACTATTTTTAATATCATTACCTGTTATATTCGGTGCTAATAGAATATCCCGCTAAATAATTGCGGGAATTAGCTTTAATTACTTTTTGTTCTTTCAAGGACATAATTGCTACATGCCCGCTACATAGATACTATATGACACGCTACAAATATGTGACCCGCTTTTAAATAGCTCGATATATACTGTAGATAGCAGATAGCAAAAATGTAAATTTCTCAATTATTTTATAAGTTAGAATTTGATAAAGAATGTAAATAAAAAACTTTATATTTTCATGCGAGATATTATTTATTTTTGTCCATCGCCAATCAACTGCCATAAAATAAAGATATTTTTCATATTTGTCTTTTATTTTCTAAGCATCTTTAGAATGATTTTTAGAAGCAGAATTTGAAATGCCTTTTAACTAATGCACATCACTAATTTCACATCTACATTTACTCTTTATAATCTTTATAATCATCCTGTTTAGAGTAAGTATTAAGACATTTGTCATAATTAAAACTCTCTTTCATCTTGATATTAAATAATTGTGAATAAAGCTTTTGTTATTTACACAACTTTATTTCTTTAAGCTATAATAAGTCTCCTAAAATCCGAAAATTATTCAAGCGAAAGTCAAAATGCAGTTTCGTTGAGACGAAAAGATTCGTGCCTCGCAATTTTTTTCGTCTTCTATAAAAAGATAATTAATGCCATCTGTTCGTCATTTTATTCTTCTATAATAGTACAATTTAATTGTAGAACTAGAATTAGAATCAATATAACTCTAATCTCCGAAATTTTTTTCCCGTTCTTGAAAATTACACAAAAGAAAAATTAAGGCCTTTGCTTTTGTTTTATATGTGCATTGGTTTGTTGAATAATAAATTGAAAAAACTAAATGCATAATAATTTGAACTTTTAATAAGGCTCAAAAGTTTCCATACTATTTCATTTGATTGCAAAGTTTAGTTTAGTTCTATTTAGTTTTTTTCAGCTAAAGAGCCAAAAATTTCACAAAACTTTGTAAAGCGTGATTTTTTCTCACCTACACCACCTGTACAGCCCTCACCTTCTCACCTACACCACCTGTACTGCTAATTTAACACCTCATTTTTATTTTTAATTTTAAGCATAAATATTTAGCATAGACAATACGAGAAACTTTCCGATCAATATAAGACCAAATTTTCAGCATTTATTTTACTGAGTGAATCTTTTTGGTGCTATAAAACATTCTCTTGCATAAAAAACAAAATAATTACCCAGCACAGCTAAAATAATATAATTGACTAATTCTGATTTCTACTTCTGTCAGTTTTAATATTATAGTGAATTTTACATGCTACTGTCTTTTGCAGAACTGACAAAGCTTACCTTTTTTCAAATATATTTTAATCTAGCAAGATTTAAGCTCTTAACTGCCTTTCGACCGTTTCCCAGCACCTGTGGCGCACCTCACTAACCATAAGCTATGCATCTGGATGGTGTTGTTTTCATGTTGAGTTAATGGCTGAAACTTCCACATCTTCACATCTAACATTTTTGAGGTAACATTTTGCGTATTTTTTTAGTTATAAAAGCCTTTTGTTTTATATTTTCACATCAAATGGTTTCGAGATATTGATGAACCAATATCTTTAAGTTTGTTTCCAGGTTAAATAATTTGCTCCATAAAATCAATAAATCATACTTTTACAATTAGAAAATCATTTTTAAAGTTTCTGTTTTTTAACAGATCGTGTCCCTTTTTATTTTAATAACGGCATTTTATTGTTATAAATGTTATAGAAAAAAGGAAAATAATTAAAAACTTCAAAAAATCATTTAAACAAAAAATTTTAATACCATAACTTTTGATTTAATGTTTCAAAGAAAAGAATAGGATTTTTCCGCGAAGTTCTCGTCCAGTCTTTAGTTTAACTTGTGTTTCATGGAGAAGAAACAAAATATGCAATCCTTTTTAATCATAATGTAAGCAAAAATAACTTTTAAACCAGTTAACTGGCCGTAGTGATTTTGCATTGATTTTATCTTAAAAAGATAGAGTCGTTTGTAGGACGATACAGATTTTGAAACAACACGCGCAAATATTTGAAATCTTATATAAATAAGTTATTTTTAAATTATTTAATTGGAAAGAGTTTCTTTTATAATTTTGTTCTAATTAATTTTACGCTATTTTATATCAACAAAAATGATCAAAAAAATTATTAAAAATAATATTGTAGGAACTTATTGTGTGGACAATGAGTGAAGTTGGATCTATGAGTTTTATATGGTGTTGATATTTTGCAAACAATATTTCGGTCAGTAGAATAACTAACTATCATCGAACTGATTTTACTAAGTAAGAATATTTTAACTCATTGGGAGATCCAGCTATTTTAAAGTAATTGTAATAATCAAACGTAGAACTGTTTTAAAATTTGTTAGTTTTTGTCTGAACGAAATTTAAGTGCTTGTTGCATTTGAAAATTTAACAAATATCCATGTTATAACTTACCCGAAAAAAGGAAGAAATTAACTTTTGCTAAGAACATAAAGAATGAGAAACAGAACTTAATTGCCATTTTAACTTATAATTTAACTAAAGATTTAAATTCAATTTGTTTCTTCTAAAATCATTGCTTTCAGTAAAACATACTCATTTGGAAAAATTTTGTTCAAGTTCTGTCGCAATTGTTGCTCACTTAATTTAAGTTTAAAAGTTTGCAAAGTTGCAAAGTATTGCAAACTTTTAAAATTAAATAGAGTTGCAAAGTATTGGTTTGGAGACTCCAGATTGTCTGTATATTTTGAATAAGTTATTTGAATAGGTAAAAAATTTAATCAACCGGTAGCAAATTATAATTGACCGGTTTATCAAATTGGCATTGTAAACTGTAAGCTTACATTGTCTTCTTTTTATCCAAGTTCTCCGCAAGCATCATTTTTTGGATGAGGAATATAAAATATGCACTATTTACAGGTCTGCCAATTGATTTAAAGTTTATTTTCCCCTGTTTCCCCTTTTTTTAACAAAAAAAATCTAGAAAATTACTTGATCACAACACTCAGCAGAAGTTAAACGCTCTGTACGGTATCAATTATACTTTTCGAAATATCAAATATAATAAAGTATGTTTTTAATGTCATAATAACGTTTTTCACAATATTAAAACAATACATTTCTTTATAGTATAAAATGTATTAATTTTAAAATGAACCAATAAGTAAAACTTAGAAATGCGTTTTTAATTTTACTTTTTGCAAATATAATAGCTGAATTAGGGATTCCGAATCCGGATTTTGGAAGTCAGAATTCCGAAATTAATTTGATTTTATTAAATTTGAAATTCTGGAATAGAAAAAATCCGAATTCCGGACAAAACGGATTTTTATATCGTTAGCTTTTACGAAGGACGAAAAATCAAGTAACGAAGTGCATACAATGTAAACAGATTTAAAGAAATTGGGTGAATGTACAATCCAGTCGCAAGCAAAGCGCAAAAAGATATTAAACAAACAAAAATTTGATAATAATTCAAGTGTTGCTGGTGCGAATGCTGTTAATTTAGATTGAAAATGAAAAACTTTTTTTTATAATTTAAAGATTTTTATAATTTAAAAGTAGACAAAAGTTTTGCTGCATTAATATCTAGTAATATTTCCGTTGTTTGCCTTTGAAAAATAAAGTGCTTTAAAAGTACGCGAAGCAAGATCGTAAGTAAGAGTTAAAACTTGTGTTAGATTCGAAAATTAGACGGAGAAGCATGTTATATATGTTAGATCGTTTAAATCTTTTAAAATCTTCATAAAAGAAAGCACGAATTCATGATATAAATCCGGGCATACTTTTATATGAAACGAAATGGGATACAGTATCACAGATATCAAAAAATTTGATGCCAGTAAAATTAGTTGTTGACGCGTTATGCCGTATGACGCCAACTTCTGTTGGCGTTAGCACAGCATAACAACAACAACTTCTGCGAACGCAACCTTTACATTTATGCAACAAAATTTAGATGAGGATAACAAAATTGGCCTTGCATGGAGAAAAGACCTAGAAATCCAAATTAACTGATGAAGAACTATTTTAACTGATGTTTTATTGTATCTGCATAATGGAGATAGAGGGAGAAAAAAATTCATAAGACTATTTCTATTCATTCTAAAACAAAATTAATTAACTTTATTATAAACCTAGCCCAACGTCTTTATAATGAAACTACTCCGGAATTTGTTTGAACGAATTCTGAGTCTGATCCTGATAAAGAATCTGAACTTGAACCTAATGAAAGTAAAACTAGACCCTCCTTGTAAAAAATACTAGATCAAAAAATCTAGCAGCCACTTTTACAAGAACTTTAAAGAAACCATCAATTCAATTAGCAATACAAAACGAAAATAAATTTTTACAATAATCTGTTGCGTGTTCCTTTAACAAGCGTTGAACATTTTCGACAAAAATCAGGTCTAGACATGATAATACGACATTGAATTATTTGTGTATGCTAAGAAGCTTTTTTAAAAATCAGAATTAAAAAAAAAAATGTATATATCAATTTATTTTTCTCATTGAATTTGTTTTGTTTGTTTCCTTTTTTCGTTGAATTTGTTTTGTTTTATTGAGATTTAAAAAAAAAAAAAATTGTTTTAATCAAATTGAAATACTTTAAAACT
Source organism: Hydra vulgaris (assembly GCF_038396675.1). Lineage (NCBI taxonomy): Eukaryota > Metazoa > Cnidaria > Hydrozoa > Anthoathecata > Hydridae > Hydra > Hydra vulgaris. The sequence continues at coordinate 14,962,769 of NC_088931.1, forward strand.
TTTTTCTATCGAATTTTTTTTTATTCCAGAATTATATTGGCATTCCAACTTTTATTTCATGTAATTCCAAAAATTCTGGATCCCATTTTTCAATAAAAATGGGTTCACAAAGCTTAATAGATAAACTCAACAAAAGTGTTACACTATAAAATAGATGTGCAGTGTTATACTGCGTACACTCTGAAATAGATGTAGCTAATTTATAATAGCTTAATCTATTGTAAAATAATAAAAACTCAAAATAGCAGATAGTTTTTCTTGTAATTTTTAAAATATATTTTGGCTTTCTTAGTTCCACTATTATGCAAATATTATAAATAGAAAATACCATTAATATTAAATACAATAATAAAACACAAGAATTGATTTTTTTCTTTGTTTGACGTTTTGAAGGATGGCTCAAACATAAACTTTAAGAACAAATGGTTTTTTGATCCATCCAAAATAGTAATAAATTTTTTTGAAAATATATTTCAATATTTTATTTTTTAATCATTTTGAGGATTGCTCTGACGTTTTACGACATATTATCGAAATACATAATTCTATTTAGTTCACTTATATCATTCTATATAGTAAATTTAAAAGTACATTTTTTTAAAAAAGAATATAAAAAAATATAGTCAAAAAATTATAAGATTGTGTTAAAATTGTATAAACTAATAGAGCAAACTACTGATATTGATCATTTAAAAAACTTTGCAAATATTTTAGAATACTTCTCTGCAAATTTTAACATTTTAAGATATAAAAATATAAAAACTAAAGTATAATAAGTTATAAATACAATTAAAAACTTCTAATAATAGTAAGAATAATGTATAAGATCACGCTGAGATTATTTATAGCATAAATATATTTCTATTCACCACTAAGATAAATGTGCAAAATGTAGAGTAAAACCGGGTCAAACCGCACACTTATCAATAAAAATTAAATGACTTTTTTATATTATAAAATTAAATGATTTTATATTATAAATATTATAAACTTAAATGATTTTTTTTTTATTAGATAGGCAATAAAAAACTATATAAGATAATATAAATATATGTTTTGAAAAAAAAATATCGAAAATATTAAATGTAAAGAAAAAAAAGTGCGTTTTTAGGCGACATTCTGATAAAACTGCACACTTGTGAAAACATTGAAGTTTTTAAATTTTAACTTTTTTTTCATTATTTTTTTTAACACAATTTATATTTAGGAAACTATATTAAAGTTTATACATTTTTTGCAACAAAAAATTTAGTTCCAACTACATATTTCTTTGGTAAATATTTTTCTTTGAAGGACCGTTCCCAACAAATTGAATTTTCGCATTGCAACGTTTCTGTGTGTAAACTGTACTCTACACTTTTTACATTTTGCAACTTTTAATCGTCTGGCTGCTGGTACTTGTTCCTCATTATTATTTTGCTGAGGTTACCCAGCATTGTTATGTTCGCGCATTTGAGTACCTGGCATAGAGAGTCTACGCTTTGCGTTAAGTTTAGCAACTATCACGGCTTCCTATGTTGCTTTTTCTTCATCTTTTTGTTTGATGAACTCGATTACATTTCCTTCGGTAATACTTTTTCCGCCATGTTTTGACATGTTCAACTTCTTAACATGCGCTTGACTTCTTGTTTGAAAAAACTTCTTTATTTCGATCCGTTTTTTCAACCCTCAACACATGCTTGATACCTATACAAACTTGAAGCTGGTGCTGCGGTGGCTGTTGAAGATGACGAAGCTGCGTCTTAGCAAGATATTGCAGGTGCTGCAGAGATTGCTAAAGTTGAGGAAGATAGATTAAACGTTTGTGTGATTGTCAATGCCTTATCATTTGTGTTGCTTTTATTAGGTGGAAATAAGCCAATGTATAATGGAAACGAGTGATTGCATGAAAGTATGAAAAACATTTACCACTCTCGTACAGCAGTTTGAGCAACGGTGGAAAATTTTTTTTACCTGATTTATTACATTTTGAGTAAAATTAGTAGTAAAACTTTGTAAAAATTTCTTTAAATATATAAAAAAAATGCTTTGGTAGACAAATCAAGATTATATTGTGTTTTTTGCACAACAATACCGCTTCCAAAGCTATGTGAGTTGTATGCCCATCTAATACTAAAATATGAATACCACTAAGTTGCTCAGTTTCGGGAATAAATACTTCTTTTAGCCATTTAATAAAAGTATCGTGCTCCATTCAACCTGATTTTGAAATCGAATATTTGGTGCCAACTGGACCACCTCTTGCCCAGTCAGAACAAAAGTTTCTTTTGGTTTCGTATATCACAAATGATGGTGAAAAATGCCAATCAGCGTTTCAGCATTTGTTTACAGTATAATGAATTTTTTTATTGATGCCAGTAAGTTTAAATGCACGTCTTGTCCCTTTTCGACACGCTACGGCTGATTTGCCTTGATCACCCAAAAAACCTGTTTCATCACAATTCTAAATATGCGACCCAGAAGTTATACCAGTCTGTTGATTGGCGACGCATTCAAAATAACGATAAAATATTTCTGGCGTACAAGAAGCTCTTTTAGATGGTAAGGTATCCGCTTTTCTTATTGAAATTTCTTATGACCATCTCTTCATAAAGGCATAAAACCAGTTTTTACCAGGCTTGCCATTTTTAAAGTGCAAATGATTTTTGCGTTTAAGGTAGCCACAAAAATATTCTAGGATTTCATTTCGGGTTAAACCATAACCCAAGTCACCAAGTAATTGGAAAGCATGCCCCATACATCTTTCTGTTTCATTTGAGAGTACCATTGTTGTACCAGAGCCATGGAAGCCTTTGTTGTTGCTATTTTTGCGATTATTTATCTTTGAGCGTTGAGACTGTAACGCTATGTTTGAATGCAGATTTTCTTAGCGATGTTTTATTTTCTTTCATATTAGTTAATACGGCTAGTATATCGTCTTCCTTTTATGCTTTTCTTTTTTAGTTAACATGTTAAAGTGAGTGAGTTAAATTGAATCGAGTTAGTAATGATTATATTAGGAAATTTTATAATAATTGATTTTTAATGAGGAAGAGATGATTAATTAACAAATAACATTATAGTTCATTTTTTATTAAATCGGAATTAACACTAAGTTGATTAGATTAAGATAGGCGCTTAGTCAATTACGAAAAAATAAACAACCCAGTAATCATTGGACGTCTGGTAAACGTCCTATGAACCTTTAAAACTGGTCCACTCGTTCGTGGCGTGCTTAGACGTCCAAGGACGTTGAACTTAGTCTAAATTTTACGTGATCTATTGCGTTGTTGTAACTAGACATCCGTGGACGTCCATGGATGTCCTATAGACTTACCTTTTAACTTTTATGCGCATGCGCAACCCGATGCTATTTTTTTGACGTGCTAGCAACTCGCTTTAATCCATTTGATTTTAATCTAAATTTTGTTTCAATGGAAGCAAAAATTTATGAAAAAAAAATTAAAAAAAAACCTGAGAAAAGATGTCACAGGTTGGAAACACCTATTTATAAGGGTCAAAGCTAGCTAGATTTATTAATGTAGCCTGTTATTAACCTTAATTTCGCATACTATGAGAAATTAAGTCAATATCATAGTATGTATCTATAAATAAAGGTATATAAAGCTTTGAGTCATAGCTTTATGTCAAAAACTAGTAATATGCTTTAAATAACTTTAAAATATTTCACTTGAACAATAGTAAATAAAATAAATAATGTATGGTTGATAATAAATATCTTAGAATTGTGTTGTTTAAGAGAGATTCTGGACAATGCTTTTTTGCCTTGTAAAAAGGACAACTATATTTTTTTTTAAGAAAAACTCTTTTATACGTGCTATTTTACAATGTGTATACAACTTTTAGTTTTTTCTGTAGTTATTTCTTTATATGTTATATTTCCTTGCATTTTTCTTTATGATTACATATTTTTCTTTATAAGTATATCATATATTTATATATATGTATATATTTTAAACATATATACATATTATTAAATATATACGTATATATATATGTATAAATTTTCTTTATATGTATATTTTTTGAGCAGTTTGTCCGGATCTAAAAGTGTGTTTAATCATTAACCCCAAGTAAAAATACATATGCTTGGAGTGTGATGCTGTTTTGACATTTCAGTATATTTCTGAGCTACATTTTTGTAATAAAATTAGTTGCTTAAAAAATTTTTATTTTGACTTAAAATTGTGTTTTGACCTGAGGTAGCAAAATAACATTCAAATTCTTTAAAAATGTGAATAAATAAAAAATTTTAATATTTTATCTTTAGACTATTCAGCAATATTGTGATTAATGAAAAAAACCAACTAAGCAAAACAATAGTTCCATCTCACTGGGTTGACTCTGGTAGTACTGTTGCATATTTTCCCCAAATGGTTACAAGGCAGTTGGTATGTATTTCACAGAATGGGCTGTACCTGAACCAGGAATTTGAATTTGTTGAGTACATATTAGAATCTGGAACATTAGAAACATGCAAGACTTTTCTATAACCGTGCAAGTTAAAAAAAATTATACTTATTTAACAAATTTGGCAAAAGCTGCTATACGGTTTGAAATAAGCGATGCTGCAACAGGTGCATTGGCAACAGCTGTATTAATAGACTATGGTATTGTAGAAAATATAATAAATTACAAATAATAACTGAAAAAAAGATATTTGAAGAAAAAAAAAGAATCAGCACTATCATAAGTTCTTTGCATTTAGCTGATGTTAAAGAATTAAAGGTTATTAGAATTGATGGAAAAATTGTCTACATTAGTACATTCTGTCATTTATAATACTGATGAAGATCCTATTATTGTTGCTCCCACCAAAGAAGAACATCATCTTAAATTTACAACAGAATATGGGCCAACAACACAAAATTATTTGACTCATGTAGTCATACGTAATAGAACTGGCGCTACCATGGCAAACGCTACTGCAAATGTTTTAACAGAATATAATAGTGTTCAGAGCTTAGTCGCTGTTATTGTTGATAACACATCTTCTACTACAGGTGCAGATAACGGTTTGGTTATAAAACTCGAAAAAATTCTTAAAAGAAGTTTGCACCTTTTAGGATGTTTGCTTCATCAAGTGAAACTTCTACTGCGACACATTACATGTGAATTAGATAGAAACACAAATAGTCTTAAGTCTTATAAGGGGCCTATTCGAGATGCTGCATCTCATCAAACTCTTCATGAACATCTATTGGTTGAGTTTGTTCGCATATATTCAGAAATAGAGTTGTTTGTTAGCAGTGAGGTTATAAGCGATCTTAGTTCAGACCAGCGAAAGCTTTATGAGTACTGTTAGGGTATCTCAACAGGTTTTATATCTTAAAAATTTATTGAAAAAAAACCTGGACCAATTTTTTATGCTAGATGGCTAACTCTAGTCTTAAGAATAATGATGGTTTATGTTACGACTGATAAAACATCTCCTGAGTTATTAGTAATATCTAAATATATTGTTCAAGCCTATTGAGTAATGTGGTTTGCTATTAAGCGCTCCGGAAAATACAAAGATGCGTGTTAACTTCTATACAAAACCATTCAATTAGTCAAATTTCAAGACAGCAGGATTCAGAGCATTGTTTTTAAGAACTTACAAGGAATTTCATATTGTTGTTTGCAAGAAAATTCCTTGTACTGAATGCTGCTGGATGAAAATCTGAATATAAAAAATCAAGTCCTTAACCAAATTCTTCAAATAAGAGCATTGAAAGAAGACATTACTTTTAAACCAAAGCTGAAGCCAAAATCTATAATGGAAATAAATTTTGATGCTGAGTTTTGGGATTATCTTGTTTCTGTTGATGATATTCAGATTGAGCTCCCAACAACTCTTTGCATAACGCCAGAAAATCGGAGAGAGGCTATTAAATCAAACTTAAAATTTTGTGTAATTGATAAGAAAAATAATGCCTAACAATTCTCAATCTGTGGAGAGAGCAGTCAAATATTAACCTCAGAGGCATCTAAACAGGTTTATAGTTACAAAAATAAATACAAACTCATTTTGACTAAAACCCAAAGTCGAAGAGAGAATAAAAGAAACGTAAAAAAAGTGTGACTATTTTATAAAATGAATGTCTAGTATGTTAGTTATACTTTTTGTATATATTTTTTTTCTTTAACTGCTGAATGAAACATTTACTGTAGTCAATAATATAAGTATAGTTCTATTGATATTAAATTCCTTACATAGACTTCCAGGGTCGGTTTTATTGGTAGGGGGGCAGTTGGTAAAATAGACACACGCTCCACGATTTAGGGGCCCCCAAACGCTAATGAACTTCCTATTAAAACATTTTTTTTGTAATTAATTTAACAACTATTCAAAATGACTAAAAATACGCATAAAATTATTGTAATTATTAAAAATTTAGTTTAATCTTAGATTTCGATAGTTTTTCTGCACCCGGGCACCAGAAGAAGAAAACCGGGCTTTTAGACCACTAAAAAATAGGCCAGAAAGCATATCATAATGGCTAAAAAGTGTGATTATTAAATCCAATATCCCGAGGTGAAAATAACTTTAAAAAATTTAAATGTTATTATTTTGTGTTATTAACATTGCAATAAACAAATGCCAGGGTTTATGATCTATGATTTAAAAAAAAAACACCTAGTAGGCAGTGGCCTACTGTTTACTTTCTATTTTTTGTATACTTGTTTTATTACATTTAAAATAGAGCATTTTTTATTGTCAGTACGAATGAGGTATTGGTCGTTATTTAAAGTTATATTTTAAAATATACTCCATTATAAAATGTATTATTTAGTATTTTAAAAATAGTAAAGTTTTGAAAAATAAAATGCTACAATTAAATGATTATTAGAATTTTAGTATGCAATATTCAATGATGTGGCTAATGAATTTGCGCTGATTAAGGACAAACAAAAAAAGATTATTGACCGCTTGGATTTACTAGAAAGTAATTTTGTTAGTTTAACAGAAGTATCAAATGACACAGTTAAAGCAGACATAATTATGAAGCTATTGACTCATTGGAGAAGTTTGATGAAGAGGAAAATAGGTTAAACTCAACTAAAGTAGCAAGACTGCAAAAGGTATTTTTAAGTTATATTTTAATAAATTCTTTAAACTCTGTTTCTTATTTTAAAATAACTTTAATTTCAACCTTAATTTAACCTAAAATTTCTAAGTATAGCACTTTACAAATGTTTAAAGAGTAAGTTTTTGCCACATTAATTTCATCCTTAATTTTTAAACATTTATTATTAAAATATTTTACAAATTATATATAATATTTATATATATATATATATATATATATATATATATATATATATATATATATATATATATATATATATATATATATATATATATATATAAATATGTATATATATATATATATATATATATATATAAATATATATATATATATATATATATATATATATATATATATATATATATATATATATATATATATATATATATATATAAACATACATACATAATTACAAGTTTTATATTTTTTTTTTACGTTTTAGCTGCACCTATATCTGACAAAGGTGGTTTCGAAGGGCGCCATGTAGAAAGTCTCCTTGGTGATTTGTTTAAACAGGCGTTGCTGAAGTCGCAAAAAGAAGAAAACTGCCAAGATTCTTCATTAAGATTGTAACAGTTTTTTTATTATTTATTGCAAAAGATGCTTTAACAATAAATGAAGTTTGTTTTAATTGAATCTTTTTATTTGTCTTAAAGTTTCCGTTTCTTTTAACCGCTCCTTATTTGAACCCTAACTACTTATTTTTTGCGAAAACACTTGTATCGCATTGACCGTAGTAAGGGCGTAATCGTTTTTTTGGTTTAATATTGAATGTTCTACGGACGTTTACAAGACGTTCAAGGACGTCTTGTTAACGTCCGCAGACCTAAAATATTCGTCCAACTTCAGTCTATAACAGACGTCTATTAAGGTCTAAAATGAACGGAAGAAACATGTTGCATTTGGACTTAATTTAGACGTCTAAGGACATCTAAAGCGGACCTCCGTTCGTCCAAAAAGACGTTCATTGTACGTCTAGTGGACGTCCAAATGTTTACTGGATAGTCGAGTGTGTGGTTTTACCAGAAAAAAAAGTCTTTTTTACTTTTTTGATTTTTGATTTAACTTTTTGTTCTAGCTGCATAAAAATTATACTATCAGAATTAAAATTAAATTTCCAACAAGGTAGAGCTAAAACTTTTTTTATATCAGTTTCGGTTCAAGCGCTATATTGTTCGCAACAATAAAAAATTTATAAAATTTTGACTCCCCGTTAAAGTTGTAAGAAAAAAGTAAAAAATGGTGTTGAATTGGCATATAATTTTATCGATTCGACTAGAGGAGATAGTTTTGTGTTTGAATCAATTTTAAATTTTTTTCATAGTCATATCAGTTTAGTTTTTATTTGATAATTTTGATCAGTGTGCGGAATGATATGGTGTGCGATTTGACCCGGTTTTACTCTATTTAACTAAATCAGTAAACCATTGGAAATATTATTTTGCAAAATGCGTTTTTTTGAACTTAACTTAAATAATTTAAATGTATTTACATGTTTGCATTATCCTGACTTGAAAAGATTTCCATAACTTAGGTTCTCGAAATGTTAATGAACACTCTGTATTTTAATTCCATGGCAGTTTTCTGGAATTGGTTTGATTGTTTTGAGGAAATACTGTTTTTTATCTTTTGTCAAATAAATAAATATGAAACTAAAAAATAGAATTAGAAAAATTATTGGAAAATTAATTAAAATACACATAAATACCTGTTCAGTTGCTGTAGCATTAAGGAACACGCTAACTATATTCTCTAAAATTACTGTTATAAAATTTACGTCTTGATAATTAGTTATTATGGATCCGTTTGCAACAATTTCACTCAAGTTTTTTGATACAACACCTATTAGTGAGCAGTTTATTAATGACGTGTCGACACAGATAGTTTGCTAAAAAAAATTTAATCTGTTATATATTTAAATTAAATAATTGGTTTTCTAATCTACATAATTCTAAATGATATTGGTCAATTATTCTTGCACGTTGCACATTTCAAAACTTAAAAATCCGTTTCGGGAATTATCATTATTATTTCTTTAAATTAAATATATATTTGCTTTGCATTATTTTGGCTAGATTTAGTTTATGACTATTGTACAGGGGCGGATTTTGTTTCTGACAATTGAGGCACGTGACTCTGGTCCCCGAATTCTCTGGCTCCCGAATTTTGATAACAAATTTTTTGAAAAAGTACATTTTTTTTACTTGAAGTATTTATAATTATATGCCATTGAAAAGAAAGAACAAGAAAGCAAGAGCAATTTCCGTAACAATATATATTCCTTTTGTATTTTAACAATATATTTTAACAAAATATTTTAACAATATATATTCCTTTTTAACAATATATATTCCTTTTAATACACAACAGCAGTTAAAGTTACAGTTTTTATTACACAACAGCAGTTATCTCCGTAACACCCATGAGATGACTCAGTTGTTGAAAGTTCGCAGCAGTGACTTTCATGATGACGATACTTTTTAAAACGGCAAAAGAAGAAATAAACAAAAATTAACGAAAGTTTCAGAGTGAGAAAAAAGAAATGTAAAAAGATACATGAAAAGACAGATAAAGTAAAACGGATAAACAAAAAGAATAGTATTTAAAAGTTATCGTTATTAGTTCACTTTTATTACATTAAATGTTTTACTTTCTTTATTTTTTTGTGTAAGTTTTTGTTGTAAGTTCTTTTGTTTTGTAAAGTGTTTATTTTGTGTGTTTTTTGTTTATTTTAGTATATATTTTATTAACTTGTTTATTACTTTTGCAATGTATTTAGGTTATTATAGTACAACAATTGTGATTATTATATAATACAACAATTATGATAATTATATTTAAGTCTTTACAATTTTTTAACAATAGTCGTTTTTGTGTCATCGTTCTTGTGTCATCATTTTTGATCATCGTTTTTGTGTCATCGTTTTTGTGACACCGTTTTTGTGTCATGTATCAGTTGCTACATTTAGTCAGTTTGTAACATATAAAATACTTTATAAACTAGATGTCAAACTTGCAGGATTTTATTGGAAGTAAAATAAGGTTGAAACTATTTTTCAGTGCCCTGTGGGCCAGGTAGTGGACAAAAGTAGAAAAATAATACATTTTCAAAAATTACATTATTATATACCATATTATAGCTTCAAGATTCAGCTTTTATAAAGTGTTAATGTTTTTATATAATTATCATGGCTTATGCATCTAAGCTGCAGAATAAATTTCGTTTTTTTTTTTAATTTTTCCAAATTTTTTTTTGCTATTAGAAATATTTTTAGTGTTACTAATAAACGTAGAATAGATGTTGATGATAAAACCTTTCTTTTTATTACATAATTAAGTAAAGTCAAGTATTATCTTTCAAATGAGCTATTACAACACTATTTAGCACGTTAATTATGTCAAATAAATTGATTTCAAATGACATCGTATTTCTAGTACTTTTTTTAGTTTAAATTTCACTTATCAAGCCGAATACTTTTACAGTCCAAAATTATCCAGTGATTTGAGACTTGAAATATATAGTTCAATATGTATTTTATCGATATAAATTTGGTCTATAATCTGCGGATGTCTACCTAATCTTTAATAAATATTTTTACAAGTTAAATGGTGTATCCGATTTTATGTGGTGAAAGCATTATAAATATTTTATTCATAATTGGTATGCAATAATTAGGTCTTATTATTAAGACTAGATTAGTGTTACAAACTTGTTATATTATAAATACATCCTAAAATACCTATTTAAAAGATTTTGTAAATGAAATTCAATTTTTTGTATAGTTAAAACATGAAAGATATTGATATTTGTTGATATTTTATACAAGAAAACTTGAAGTTAGGTAGTCCTATTTTTTTGGAAACAGTTGTAAATGAAATAAACTTAACTTAAAAAAATAATAACTTGTTTATTTTCATAAATCATCTATCACAAAGATAGGGTAGATTAGGGTAATATGAACACCTTTGTAACATGAGCATACTTAAAGATTCCTCAGATGTAAGCAGTGAAGTTAAAGTTGCTTTGTATTTTTCGAATCGACTATATGTGATAATAACAGGAATCGGTATAATTAGCGTAAACTTATACCGGTTTTTACATCCATCTTAAACAATCATGACATTTATTTAAAACATCGTCCCAATTAATTAAAACAATCGTGATTTTTATTAAAATATTTAACGCATGCACAATCTCAACATTCTCATGCGCAATTCTCAACAGGTTTTATTTATATATTTATTTTTATTTAAATTTATTTTTTATTAATGTTATAATAATTTATTTTAATTTCATGGAATTTATTTTAAATTTAAAAGGATGTCATGTTTGTTTTAAATGGATGCAAAACCATATTTTTTTACATATTTTTTATACACATACTGTCTTGGAAAAACAACCGTGAAACTTTAATTAATTAATTGAACATCAGTTCAATTAAAGCATGCATGATGATAGTTACAACAACCATTATTTCCTATTAAATATTTAGCGCATGTGGTATTATATTTTCATTAAAACATGCAGCGAAATTCTGTTTGCCAATACACGAAAATATATTTTGAGATTTGTCGTTGATCAAAAAAAAGTTCAATCTGAAACTTCATTGCCGCGAAAAACTCAATCTGAATCTTCATACCGCGAAATTCCGTTTCCCAAAACATGCGAAATCTTGTTGTAAATCTATTCGTTAATCAAGGAAAAACTCAATCTAAAGCTTCATCGTTAACAGGAGTTAATCGAAACACAATACAATCAATTTTAAGAAGGTACGATCAAACGAATTCAAAACTTTCTGGTTCTAGAGGTGGCGCTCGTCACGTTAATAAAGAGATTAAAAGAAGAATTGAAGAGCTTATAAACGATAACACAACGACAACTATACTTTATGTTTTAAACATGCTTTAAATGTAAATGTATCGATTAAAATTGTCTGGAGATGGGTGACCAATTTTGGATACATATATAAAGTTACTCGACCAATTTATGAAAGGAGAAACGACAATGATGTAAAAAATCTTCGAATTGAATATGTTAGGTGGTATACTTCAGTCTCGCCTATTCATCGCTATCGAAATATTATTTTTATTGATGAAAGTCCATTTAATTTACACATGTTTTGCAGTCATTCTTGGGCAAGAAGAGGAGTAACACCAAACCCGATCATTCGACCTAGTCAGCGTAACGTTTTGATGATATTAGCCGTCAATGGTTTAAATATTATTCACTGCGAAGCTGTTGGTGTGTCAGTCAACACAGTTTTGTTTCAAGAATATATTGATGAAGTTGTACAAGTTTTGGGGACAGAAGAAGAATTCACCCTGGTGATGGATAATGTCAGAAAACATCATAATGTTGAGATGAGGGCTCTGAACATTCAAATAAAATATTTGCCACCATATTCATCATTCTTGAATCTATGTGAAGAGATTTTTTTTTGTCTTAAGAATAACGTGCTTAGAAATACGGCCCCAGTTGGAAGAAATGAACTAATTACAAGAATGCGTGAGGCATGCTTATCTATTCCTAATGTTAACTTATCGAACTATTACACACAATGCGAAACCTTTTTTGAAGCGTGTCTAAGGTCAGATGACATAACTCGACAGTGATTTGAAAATAAACATTTTATTTTTAATATAAAAAATCTTTTAAATGGTTTTCAAAAATTGAAAACTATTTAAAAGATTTCTTAAATTAAAAAATAAAAATATATATATTAAAAGAAAACCATTTTTTTTGAATAATATAGAATGTTGAGATTGCGCATGCGTTTAATGTTTTAATTGAAAATCACTATTGTTTTAATTGATCGGCACGATGTTTTAAATGAATGTCATGTCTGTTTTCAATGGATATCATGTTTGTTTTAAATGGATGTAAAAACCGGTATGCAATAATTAGCGGCTATCATTTAATTAAAACGCTGTTAAATTTTTAGCGTTGTAAAATAATATCATCACGAATGAATAAATCTGTGGCGAAATTTTGGTGCTAAAATAATAAAATTATTTTTTTTACAAAGAAAAATATGCTTGCTAAAAACCAATTCATTTTTGCTTCAAAAACAATATATAGAAACTTTTCTTTGACTTTATTTAAAGATACTATTTTTGTGTAATATGATCATGCTCAAATTACCCAGTGTTTTTCATTGAGATTACGTATCTTAAAGTCCTAAAAGAGCAGTGGTTTTAATTACTTTTTGAATAAAAACGAAACATAGTAAAAATATTTGATATTTTAACAATACTAAACATTTTTCTGTAATTTAAATTCAAAAACTTTCAATTTTTATCGTTCAAAGGTTTGAGTTAATAAAATTGAAAAAATAACGAACTATTTGTTTTTTGCGGAAAACATAGCAGTATTGTTAAACAATAGATGGCTTAAAATTCGATCTTTTAATGATAAGTTTTGTGAACAATCAATCATTATACTTCAAAAATTAGTTCTAATTGTCAGGTTGATATTTTTTTACTTATTCAATGTTATTTTTTTGAGTTAATTTAAAGTGGTCATATTACTAAGGTGTCTAGGTAATATGTGCACTTTTGCTACTTTTTTAAAACCGCTGTGCATTATAAAAATATTCACGTGTCCAAATATCTAAGTGGATCATGACTAGGGATCCTTAAAAATAGTTTATTGGCAAAAATTTTGAATCCAGCATAATTCATTTTAAAAATATTCAAATTTTCGTTTAAAGTGCTCATATTTTTCTAATCTACCCTAAATATGCAGAGACTCTAAAATTCATTTTTAAGAGAATAACAAACAGTGACTACAAAATGAACCATTAAATACAAAATTATCAGAATATATGAGATACGGTTCGAAAAATAACTTTAAATCAAAACTACACAAAACAGTTTAAACTTTAAGTACCTTTTTATTTGGATTATACTGCATAAAAAATAATTAAAATTAGTAATTCGGAATGTGTTAATATTTTTAAATCCCAGTGGGCACGGTACGTTTTTAAAATGTTTTTTGGACGTTTTTATAAGGTTTAAACCTAATAAAAACGTCCAAAGAACGTTTTAAAAACGTACTGTGCCCACTGGGATGCATAAAATATTTTTTAATCAGATTACTACATTAGTACTACTCTAGTTTAAAACATTGATTTTTTTTAAAAAGTTATTTAAGCTAATAACTATGCAAAAGGAACCTTTACCAGGCATTTCACAATCATCCAAATAAAAAATCTTTATTACCACTACATTTGTAGTATAAAAATATTCAGTGAGGTAATTATGGGATTAAACTAATACAGTAACTACTTTTTCCAGTTTTATTTTTTCTGTTTATATTTGTTAAGGTTAATAAAATGTATGCTAAGCAATTTAGGTATCTATAGCAACCTATAATTAAAACTATTGCCACCAATAAAACCACAGTCCTCAAATTAGTAAACAGTACTAAAATGGTTCTTGAATCTTTTTTTTAAGACGAATTATTAGTTTTGTCCTGTAAAAGTGAATTCTGGCTTATTGTGCAGTGAACAAATCCAGGTTTTGCGTTTTTATAAAAACCTGACTCGAATGTAATAAGTGCATAAATATCGAATTCATTTTTAATAGTGCATAAGTTGTGACAAATTTTGCAGTAATATACTAAAAAGAATTATTTAATGTAATAATCCTAATATATGGAAAATTATTATAAGAAAATGAGTTTAAATAAATTTAAATAAGTCGGGTCTTGATATTGCAAAGAACGCAAAACCTGGATTTGTTCACAAGAAAAAATATCGACTGAAACTGCTTTTTTGGTTTATATAGTCTGACTTTTGTAAAAATGGCAAAAGCTAAAACAGATGTGATTATTGTATGTATTAGCTTTTACGTCGCTAGTTTTTTTATAAAATGAGCTTTTTAAAACCAAATTATTTCGAAATGGGGTAAGTTGGGGAAGCTAACTGTTATATATAGTGCCCAATGAGCAAGCTAATACATTAGTATGGTTTTTACTCAAACGTTTTTTTTCTTTTTATATACTACCTAATAAGAATGTCATATTAAATTTCCAGGTAAAAAATCTCCTATAAAATATTTTTGAAAAAAATTTCCTAATTTATCTTAATTTCTATTTATATAAGTTTTGTGCGAGTCATTATTTATAATTTTATATAATATATATATATATATATATATATATATATATATATATATATATATATATATATATATATATATATATATATATATATATATATATATATATATTAACCATAAGCGAGACTAGGTTTTTTCAAACCGAGACGAGACCGAGACGAGAAGTTAGTACTTCTCGTGAGACCGAGAACAAGACGAGACGAGAAATTTAACAATTTTTTAAAACAAATTTATTAAAATCCAAGTAAAAAAAAAATGTAAACATGGTTTTGACAAATCGACACAAATGACATTTGTCAAATGTAAACAACCTTTTCAAATATTAATTCAGAATTTTTTTGCCAAACTTTTCCAACAAGACAATGTTTTCTCTGATTAAGATGATTTGTTCTACTTTTTCTGGGTGTAAGTTGTGTCTGGATGATTGGACGACATTTCCACCTGAGCTAAAAACTCTTTCTGATTTAGTTGAACTTGCTGGAAAAGCTAAAATTTGTCTAGCTAATGAAGAGAGTTCTGGCAATGTATTTGAATGCAATTTCCACCAATAAAGAATCGGAAGGTCTTTTTTGGCATCAGGGAGATATTCATACTAGCGCATTTCGCTTAAAAAAGGATTCAGCTCAGATGTTGGCTCTTGTGTTTTAAGTCTGACGTTTATCTTGCGCTTCAGTTTTGAATTAGGGGACAAATCTGCTAAAAGGACTCTGGCAACAGGTTTCGCACTCAACATTACACTTAACCTGTGAGGCTAACCATTCTTTCGTTGTTTGAAATTTTTTGAAGAGCTTCAAATAAAGTTCTTTAAAGCAGGATTTAAGTAGTTTGCTGCAGCACTCAATAAGTTTCTAGTGTGACAAAGAGGAAATCTTTTCTCAATGCAGCTTTTCAAGTTTTTTGCATACAAGACACCGAAGCCATTTTTTTCCATTCCTCTCAATAAATTGATCATTTTTGTCATGGATTAAGTAAAGAGAATCGGCGACAGTGTTAATTGTTGGAATAGACTCAGCCAACCACGTTTCTGTAGCTTCTTTAAGTGGTGCCAAAATTTCTACTGCTCTCTCGATTGATTTCCACTGTGATGCACTGATGGTCTTTGAAGAAAAAATATCTTCATTTGCACATAAGCTGATAATTGCACTCTTTAGATGTAGGACAGAAGCCATGCAATCCAGTTCACTATTCCATCTTATGTCAACAGATTGGCTTAACTGTCTAAAATTGATTCCTTGAGCGTCTGATTCTGATTCGAGCAACTCAGCTGCAACCGTTGACTGGTGAGTTAAAGAAGCCAAATCTTTGCATGTTTGCAACGCATCATTCATTCCAGCAGTCATTCCAAATGAGTCTCGAACTGCACATTGCAAAATATGACTGTTGCACAAGTATTGGTCAAGGCGCTTTGACAATTTAACTGCAAGTTTCATATTTCTTGCCAAGTTGTTCACGCAGTACATTTGCAAATCAGCAGGCAAATTTAGTTCTTATAAGAAAGAATCCAGCTTTTCTTCAATTAAGATACCTGTGTGTCTGCCTGGGAACTGCTGAACATGGCGTGCCCAGTGATGTAGTTTCCAATTTTCGTCAATAGCATGAAAAGTCCAAGAGATGTAGCTGTCCTGAGCTCTAGAAGTCCAAAGGTCAGAAGTAAATGCAGCACTTTTCAGATTTGGCGTAATCTCCGTTATTACTTGAGTATGTTGTTCTTTGATGAAGACTCAGTTTAGGGTTTGCAATGTCAAACAATTTCTTGAAACCTCTTCCTTTGACTGATGAAAAGGATGCCAGATCAGTGCAAAAGTAATCCAGCATTGCAGAGTCAAACTGTTTTTGAATGGAATTATCTTTGTCATATTTGGACTTTGTTTCAAGCATTTCGACCATGATTTATTGTTTCATCTAAGGAGGAGGAAGAAGAGAGTCGTCTGTTTTTTCAGAATACTCAACGTAATCTTGGCTGTGTTTTTTTTCGAGGTGATGATGAAGTCCGCTTGTGTTTCCATCTTTTGTTTTCAAAGACTTTTTGCACGCCTTATATTCAGCACCGTCACTTGTTTTTTGAAAATATCTCCAGATTTTGTTTTTTCTTGGTGACATTTTTGATCGTTGAAATGAGGCAAAAATAATTCTTTTCAATATGAACAATATGTGTCAAGTTGAATTCCACTGGTAAACTAATGTAATTAGGTCAAAAGTGCACTATTTTATACAAAAAGTTTTTGTATTTAAAATCTAATTAAAAATATTTAAAATCTAATTAAAATTTTTTATTTAGATTTTTTTTTAAAATCTAATTAAAAAATCTAATTAAAAATCTAATTAAAATCACGGAGTCAAAATAATTATTAATTAAAAAAACAAATTATTAAGCATTTTGTAAATTATAATAATTTTTAATTTGGAAAATAATTTAATATTTAAGTTTCGTTCTAGTTCTCGCGAGAATTTTCTTTTTCTTATTTCTCACGAGAAGTCTCATGTCTCACGAGAAACGTGATAAAATAAGGTTACGAGAAACCTTATAAAATATGGTTAACAACGTTAACCTTTTTTTATAAGGTTAACGTTGTTAAAAGAATTTTACTTTATTAATTTCTTTTAACAACGTTAACCTTAAAAATTACCAAAATTAAAAAAATTAACAACGTTAACAAAATTTGTAAGCAAATTCAAATTTTGTTTAACGACTAATATCGCGTTTAATGTTTTATCCGAAAGTCGAGTTCTCAAATAAGTGTGGATCATTGCAAAACTACTAAAATCTCGTTCAACATTAACCTGAGAAAATGCAGCACAAAAACAATTTTAAAAATCTTATAGAGTTCCTTTCAAATATAATCATCATGTTTTAAATGCCAATATTCAAGAATATTACTACTTTTATTTACCCTAATACGTGGCTCACTATACACAATATTTTTTCTGTGCTGATAAATACTTGTATTTTGTTTAACATGTATGGCTTGACGTTGACCTCCTTAAAGAAGATAGATTAGTTATTAGTTTTTTATCAAGCAACACATTTTATCTAATTTATCTGATTAAATTTAATCAAATTAATAAGATATACAAAAGCTTTGAAAACTAAACTTTTTTGTAAATCAATAAAATGTCATACTAATTTTTAGTTTGATTTTTGAAAAGAAAAAGTACATAAATTTATGATCCTAAACCTTGACATTATTTTCTATTGATGATGAAAGTTATTAATATAAAAGTAGTAATGAGTATTGAATTTTTATTGATTTATAATAAAAAATTTTGAATGCTAAATAAAAAATCTTTCTTTTATTTAAATTATTTAATAAAAATTTCATTTAAACATTGTATTTCAAATTTGATAACGTATCAATTATTAAATTATATTGAAATACTTAAAGTTGAGTCAAAAGCTCTTCATCTTTATCTCATATATTTTCATCCTGTCGAGCACTTTCAGCAAACTCTATTGTGAGTTTATAAAATAATGAATTTTAAGTAGGCGATTTACTCCGCGACTTCTCAATAAATCATTGAAGACTTTATGACCAGCCGTGATAATGTCTTAAATAGGATTCAATATGAGTGCAGCAATGAAAGCATTGCACTCCAAAAATTTTTGTGAGTATATATTTAAAGCTTCGAGAAGTTTAGATTTGAAATCGTTTTTTACAACGGGTATTTTTTCCAAGTTCATTACCATTCTCATCCATCGTAAAAAGAAGTCCGACATGGTATAGTCTGATCTTTGAAAATTCTTCATTGCGAAAAAAAAAAAAAATTGGTTTAAATACTTTTGTATATTCTTCAATAAATTTCCAAATTTCATCATTTAATCTTATGTCCCGGTACTTCAATTTTTCCCAATCTTTTCATATATATCAAGTTTTTCAAACATGTCTGATACCATAATATACGTACTACCCGATTTCGAAACAAAATCTTCACGTAACCCCTTAATATTAGCAAAAATTGCATCATATTTAGGCGCTCGTGTATATTTTATGAATTTTCTTTTTTCAGAAAGAGTGGCTTCAAACGGCTCAGTTACATTTTTAGCAGCTAATTGAAAAACGTGCGATCCACAAAACATCTTGGTGAAGATTGTACCAATATTGTTTTCTAACGCATTTAACCTTCTCCCATGTTCTAGAGTTTGCGGTTGTCTTTCGCTTTCGTCATCTTTATTTTCGGAATTTTCAACAACGACTTCTTCTTCAAGATTGACTCGATCAAGCAAATCAAAATCTTAAAAATCAAACTTTTGTACTTTCTCGACAAATTCACAAATAGTCATTTGATTTTGAATTTCTTTGATGGATACAATTTTTCTGTCTTTTTCCAATAATTTCATAAATTTAATTAGCAGCTACGAAAATAAATTCTTTTGCTCTCTAACGATTCCATGTCACACCAAGAGTTTGAAAAGCTTTGCTAATTATTTCATCTTACCCATATCATCAGCAACCGTCATTGGCTAATTTCTTATCAGAATTGACTTTATAAAATCTCTTACTGTATCAATATCAAAGTCATACTTAACCGTTCTACGTGAAACAAAAATAGAAACTTTTTCAACGTTATCATGATTTTTGTTTTGAACTCTTTTTCCTTAAAAAAGTCCAAGTTCTCTGGCAAAATCTTTGTGCTTTGAACAAAAATATTACCATTGGCTCTATGCACACTTTGCATTTCCATTTCTTATTTTCAGTCACTTCAAAATATTCTTTAACTTGCTCGTTTTGCATCTTACTCTATATGCAGCCTAAATTGTTGGAAAAAAATTCTCAGAAAAAAAGTTACATTTTTGAAAAAGTCATCCTTATTACTTGTTATTAATGACGTTATCTATAATTAAAGACAAATAAGTGTAATTGATAAAGGTTTCATAATAACATACATCCCATGTAATCTTATTTATTAATTAAAATTACTTTAAAATCTAAAGCTCTTATAATTCTATTTAGTTGTGAATATGATACGGTTTATTAACGGTATATCCAAATATATTTACGGTATATCAAACATTCATTAGGAGGCATGTAACGAAAAAACAGTATTAATTCAATACTTTTAAACATTTTAAAGATTGCTGTTTTTTGAGTTTAAAATTAAGTCAGTAGTATTGACAAAATACAAAGTAGTCTCAAAATACATTTAACAAGCAATTGCTAAGTTTCAAAGCTTAGGCATTACTATAACTTCAAAAATCGTGTTGCAGGTGTAGTTTTAAAGCTATATTTTATCGTGATTCTGACAATTTTATGAAAGATCTACATATTTAGCGATATTTACGTTGTAAGATATATACTAACTAATTTGAATCAAATAGTGGTTTTTATATTTGTATTACAGATGTAAATTTTTTTTATTTTTGTGGTCAACCTCCTTAAATTCTTAATTTTAACCATTTAGTATTGTAAAAATAATTGAAAAGTACCACCTTCATAAAAAATTAACAAATTTAGTTTATTAACAAATTTGATGTAAATTTTTTTTTGCAAATCAATTTTTTTGCACCGAATTTTTAGCTTATGTTCATATGAAGAGTTTTTACCCCGCCTTAGCAGGAACTTGGTGATTCATAAGCGAGACCTCACCTACGCAGGATAATAATTTTACATACGAACACAATATTAAAATTGTACGAGTTTTAAAGGAGAGGCTAGATCTCAGTGTTTTTTTATCCCAGTTAGGCGGGATAATTTTTATCCGCATGCCCAGCCTCTAAAGCGCGTTTTTCATTTTCAATTCTGTAACAAAAAAATTTTTTTTTTGTTAAAGTTTGGATTGTTGGAAAAAGTTTAATTCAAACCGACATCGAAATAAGTTATTTTTATAAATTTTTAATAATATGTGTTTTTCAAATAGTTTTACAATATATATTGACTAAAAATAATAATTTAATGTTATGGTCCAAAATTTAAAGCTTTAGCGTGACGTAAGGGCAACAAAATAACAAACAATTTTTTACAATTTTGCTTAAAATTAAACAAAATTTTTAGTTTTTAACATTTGTTTTGAAATAAAAATTACTAATTGATTCGATAGTCCTAGAAAAACAACCGCTCTTTTTTAAAATATTTTAAAAATAAAACAAAACTTTGATGTCAAGTATTTAACATTTGTTTCTAGTTAATATTTAATTGCTTTAAAGCAAACGAGCAACTATTTTTAATTACATCCGCCGGCTGGAGACAAATATTTCCGCCTCCAATTTGACGGCCGCAGCTATTTTAGAAGCAGAAGCCATTAGAGGCGGCCTCCAAAAGGCTTTGCCTCCAAAATTTCTTCTTCAGCCGGCCACCATTAGCTTCTGCCTCTCTATCGGTATCGGCCTCCAAAACATTTTGCCTCCAATAAAGAACTCTGACTGCGGCTATCAATAGGAAGACAAAAGCCACTGGAGACGGAAGAAAGAACAATTTGGTTCTAAAAATTGATTGGCAGGCCGCCACCAACAGCTTCCGCCTCCCTAAAAAGTCGGCCTTTCGGCAGAAAGTTACTTTGCCTCAGGGGGGGGGGGGCATTACAAACTCTGGGAACCATCATATTAAAAACATACGTTACAATGGATTTAACAAGCACAGTAAATATATGAAGCAATAGTGTTGTGAAATGTCAAAATATATGATGGCTCCACAACCGTCACTACGTTATCTAGAAAATATCTTGTGAAGACAAATGGTATATTCAGAGATCCTTCCTTTACCGAACTTGGATACAGGGACAAGAGAAAGAAATGCAAATGGGCGAGGACATCTGATGAGGTGAAGCAGGCCAGAAAACTAGAAAGGGACTTTATAGTAATCGTTCGCGTTGCCCGAAAACTATCAATTGTGGAAATGGAAAAATGGAAAAAGCATAAAAATGTAAAAAACTTTCAAAGTGCTTACAGAGTTTCAGAGAACCTATAATAGAGTTTGATATTGAAATACTAGACTCATTATCTGAAAGTCAACAAAATATCCTCGGCGAATATATGTTATTTGAATCTTGCTGTAGCTCCTGTTATTAGATAAAGAAGGCTTATAAAATTAGATAACGGATAAATCAAAATGCAGAAATTTACTCTTTAATTGAGAATTTTTTTAAAAAAACGGTCCCAAGCCTTTGAATGATCTTGTTGACAACATTGATTGATTACTTAAAGTGTTTTAACTGCTGAATAAAAACTCAATAATATATTCAGTTCGTGTTGAATATATAAGAACAAACTGTGACTTATTTATTTCGCCTCTGAATTACCCGAGTTACAGATCAATCTCTTCACTTTTGGAATGTCTTGGAATTGTAATTTGTAGTATTTTATTCGAAAATAAAATAAACCATTCTTATAACGTCAATTTAACATTAAAATTCAAGTTCCTTGGCCCGGAAAAACAAAGAAAAGTCATATTTCAAGTTCTAATCAGAATCAAGATGGGGCCTAAGAGGCCTAAGGGGCCTAAGAAAAAACTGTCATTATATCGGCCATTTTAAAAATTGCCGCAATTTAACATTAAACGATGTAGCACAGCAAATGATTGGTGTTGTATTTATTACTATCATATGTATGCATTAAAATTGTTATTATTTGGTGTTGCATTGCTCTTATTAAATGAGTGTCTTTAGTTATGTATAATATAATATGCATTATTATTGCTGTTATTACTTTCATTTATATATCGTTATATTATTTTCATTAAAACCGGGTGTTTAATTCAGCCTAGTTTATTACTATTTATAAATGACCTTGAAATGTAACAACTTTTGTATTTAGAAATCATATATGGCATATATATATATATATATGTATATATATATATTTATATACATATATATATATATATATATATATATATATATATATATATATATATATATATATATATATATATATATATATATATATATATATATATATATATATATATATATATATATATATATATATATACATTTATATTTATAATATGGCTGATGATTGTCGCATGCCATGCCATTCGGCAATCATCAGCCTTATTATATATATATATAAATATATATATATATATATATATATATATATATATATATATATATAACTATATAAAAATATATATATATATATATATATACATATATATGTATATATATATATATATATATATATATTTATATATCTATATATTTATATATGCATATATATATATATATGTGCTACTTGTATAATTATACAACAAATATTTAAGTATATATATGTATATTTATGTATATATATATATATATATATCTAGTTTTGTTAGTTTTAGTTAATATATGTGTGTGTATATGTATATATATATATATATATATATATATATATATATATATATATATATATATATATATATATATATATATATATATATATGTTATATAAGTTAAACAAATTTAAACAAATTTAAACCATTCCTCAAAAGAATTGAAAAATTAATCTTTGAAATATGCGATAATGAGAGTCATACTTTAATGATAAAATGTTATGTCACGCGTTTGAATGTGAAACTTTACACCACATAAGTTTTATAATGTTATTTTGTGTTTTCATAATTTTATCTCATAAATTTGGTGTATAAGGTTTGATTCTCTAAGTGCATGTTAAAAGACCTAATATAATCATTAGCTTATTAATTTAATTTATTGAAAGTGAACTAAATATCAATTTGAATGAAAAAATGTTTTTACTTACTCTTTATTTAAACTATTATTAAATATATAAAATGATACTTAAATAAATTTAACTAAAATATGGATTTCCTTAGCAAATAGATTGACTTATATAAGATTATGTAAGTTATATTAGATTATTATATAAGATTTAGTTCCTTAGTTAGACAAATTAAGTTATAAATGTTATAAATACACTATCTTTTAAGTTATAAAAGTATATATATATATAAGTATAAATACTATTAAGTTATAAAAGTATATAGATATAAGTATAAATACTAACTATAAAGTTATAAAAATTATAAATACACTATCTTTACATAATACATATTGTCTTTAATCTAAACTAAAGACGAAAAAAGAATATTATACATATAAATATGATGGTAATATATTGGTGTAATTATGATTACGACCAAATATATGTTATAAAAAAAACCTTGCTGAAATATTGTAAAATCTTTGTTGTTGGATTTGAGCTTTCCAGGCGTTCAGTATGTTCCCATCTTTTTTGTCTTAAACTGGGGCTGTAAACTCTTTGGACAACTTTATTGTTTTGAAATTCATCATAATTTATTTCAGATTCGTTAAAATCGCCATTCACCATATTTTTGTAATTCATTGTTAGAAGAACTATGTTTTCTAAAGGTAATACTAAATAAGTTTACTTTACTACATGCGGCTACCACAAGCGGCTAAAATTAAAAACAAAAAGTTAAAAATTAAAAAGTTTTTCATTCTGCAAACAATGCCCTGCTGAACTTAACTGTTCCAAGAAAAACTCGATGGAAACTCTTTTTTAAATGCCTCAGTCAGGGTTTTCATACATA
Source organism: Hydra vulgaris (assembly GCF_038396675.1). Taxonomy (NCBI): domain Eukaryota; kingdom Metazoa; phylum Cnidaria; class Hydrozoa; order Anthoathecata; family Hydridae; genus Hydra; species Hydra vulgaris. Next base: position 14,987,448 of record NC_088931.1, read on the forward strand.
CCCCCCCCCCCCCCACTTACTTCAAAACTTTTAAAATGAAAGTTATTAAAATACATCTGAAATTTTGTTTTAGATACTATTAAAAAAGTTATTAAAATTAATTTTTTTTTTAACATATAATTTGTTGTTATGGGAATTAAAAGGTAAAGCAAGTATTATTGATTGACATATATTCTTGATTAAGTAACCTTCTGAAAAGCAAATAAAAATTTTGTATAAATTAAAACAAACCTATATGATTTCTTTCCAATAATGGTAAATTTAAAATTTTTAAATTAAAATACATAATTTTAAAGCATTTTGGTGTTATTTTTAATTCAATCCAAACTTTTTGAAGTAATTTATAGTTGTTCCGGGGTGCAAAATATGCTGTCCGTGCCATGACTGTAGGAATTTAATGAATCATATTTTTCAGAACTGTATACCGCTATATATGTAGGCCCAGAGTTCTTTATCCCGTTGCCTTGTCGCCAACAACGTCATAAATGATAGTTATGAACGCGTAAGTTGAAAGTATCAGTTTATGTTGCTTGGCTACAACCCAATTGTGATCTGGCAATATTACTTGGTAATCTACATGGCCGACGACACGGGTTTTAGAGTGGAGGGGCACAATCGTCAATTTCATAAAAAAAGTCCGGCAAATCTAGGATATTCTAAAAATAAATGAAAAAAAAGTCTTTAAAACAAAAAGTTTCGGAGAAGAGATCAGTGCCCCTGAACCCCCTCCCACGCCCCCTCTGTGTTGTCGGCTGCTGCAGCACTTCCAAAAGCAATTCTAGCTTTATCGTCAGGCAAAAATAGCGTTGTGTTAACAATAAGTGGCAAAGGTCCATTACAATCCTGATAGCAGCCAAACCATCCTGGGCATCTACATTTTACTTCTAATTATTGAATTGAGTTTTAAAAACTTTCACTGGAACCGTTTGTTCATGTCTTTTGCCTTTATTTGTATTCCAACAACGTTGTGTCAGACGTATGTTTACAAAACGTCTGTTTATAAAAGTTCTTTTAATAGTGTAACCTTTTTCATTATTCTCAGGTCAACTTGAGTTTTTGGGCATTCCAATAATTCATATCAACGTGAGGATCGGCTCCAGCTTCATTTAAACAAACGAGTTCCCAAATCATATTAACTGGATCTGCATAGTTCTGGTATTTTCTGGGACGCCCAGGTTTTTTAAATAATGTTTCACCTGAAGTTTCGGATAATTTTTTGTATTTTTTTTTAAAGCGAATTTTCTAAGCTCGACAACGGTTAACTCGAAGAGTTAACAACTTGTTAAACTATCTTTTTGCTATAAATTTTAAATCACCTAGATCTTTCTGTTGCTTTAATAGAAGGAAAGATTTGTTAGGATTTACTTTATCACAGGCCACGACTTTGGGGGTCTAAGAAGGCCAAATCCCAATTCCTTCCCCCTTCTTTCTCCCCCGCTTCCCATCGCCACAGAATTTTGCAAAGTAATGTTATTTTTTTGCAGATAAAAAAAATTGAATACTTTTATAAAAATAGAAACACTTTTATCTACTTTTAGGCAAAATATACAGAAACAAATCGATTTTATTTGTTAGTTTTAAGTAACTATACAAGTAAAATAATTAATTATTTTACGCCATAAAAAAATTTATTTCCCAGTGGGTCAAAGTGTAGCAAAACCATACAAAAAAAGTTTTAAATTTTAAAATTTAAATAATGGCAAGAGTCGTTCAACATTTTATTAAGCTAGAAATTATATTTTATTAAAAAATACTTTTGCGATAAAATATCATATTTGTTATTTAAATATCTCCTTAAAAATATTTAATCATAAAAAACAAAAAGTGCAAAATTTTCTTTTTTTACATTTTTTTAAAACTTTGATTTCTTATTTTAAAGAACTTAAAGTTTATTTTTTTACTATTTAAGTAACTAAAATATTATTATGTTATTATTTAAATAAAATAAAAAAGTTATTTTATTTGCACTTTAAAAAATATTTTTAACAAAGAAAACATCGTTCATTTTGAGTAAAAAAATATAAAAGTTTTCAAGTGTATCATTTAAAACCAACATTTAAAAACATCTGTATCAACCGTATTAATACTAATCTGTATTAATACGTATTTTATACATCTTAAAGATGTCTTTTGCCCATAAGTAGCAACTAACTAGGTATTCGCTAGCTCATTTCCTACCGGGTAACTTGTACAAGACATTACCAATATTATTTATTTATTAACTATTTTAAAATTTCCGAAAAAAGTTATACGTTAAAAGTTATATTTGATAAAATGCGCAACAGCAACCAACAAAAAATAATGGGAAAGCAGTGAATTACTTAGTTACTTAGTTACGACTCATAAAAAAACCATAAAAAGCTTTAACTAGCTTATTACAAAATACTTTAATTTACTTTATAAAAAAAAAACTAAGAGTTAATAAAAGTGATAGACGGTCAATTGAAAATGGATAGAAGATGTTTAATGAATTTTATAATGGAAAATAATTTGTTGCAAAATGATGATATACATAGAAACTTATAAGCATTAAAGAAATTATGCTCTTCTAGTTACCTCTCTAAACCCATCATATCATATAGTAAAAGAGGCTAAAAATAAATGCTACCCTGAAAACATTCAGGTCAAGATCTTCTTTTTCATACTGCATTAAAATTGTGTTCAGGCAAGCAAACGACGTCGTATCAACGTCTAAGCAAGGTTGAAACTTTTAATGTCGAAACGTTCAACGTCGTTTCCACGTTGATTTACCGTTGATAAAGTAACGTTGAAATATATGACGTCGTTTCAACGCCTTAATGATGTAAAAAGTTTAACGTCAGACTTTTCAACGTTAATTCCCCGTTGATTTATGGTTGATAAACTAACGTTGATATTCAACGTTATCTTTTTATATTCTGTTTGATATCGAGGCAGATTATTATAAGGTTTTCTTAAAAATAGTAATAGCAAATTGCTCAGCGAAATGTGCTTCTTTTATTGTATTTTGTTTAAAAGTGTTAATATTTAAAAATTATTCAGCGGAGGTTTTTTTCAATTGTGAAAATAATTTAAACAAATAAAATAACTGAAGAGGAAAAAAAAAAAGAAAAACAGCAAAAAAAAAAAAGAAACATAATGCAAAGCTTAAAGTTAAAAAAAAAGGTTTGAAAATGGAAAATAATAATAAAAAAGTACCACTTACAAAGATATTTAATAAAATTTTAATAAAATTTTAATAGCAAACTTTACAGCAAAAAAGAACAAAAAAAATGTTTTTAGTTAATTCTTTAAATTAATTTCATGCATTGTTTATATTGTCATGTAATTTTGTAAACTGTTTTAATAGTCCTGTATTTTTTTCGATTGTTTGTGTTACTATGTATTTATGTGCGCTTTGGCTTTTTTATTTTTTGCTTTTTTAAACATTCTTGTGTATTTTTATTTTATTTTTTGGATTGTGTTTATTTGGCATTGTCACAAAATGCTAATATTATCATGTTTTTTTTTGTTCAATGTTTGTATTGTCCTGTCTTAATATTAATTTTTCTTTTTAGTTTTTTTAATGTTGGTCATACTATTTTAAAGTTGTATATATATTTTTAAAAGTGCATATCTGTATGTGTTAATCTGTGTATGTGCTTTATATTTGCTATGTTTTTTATCAGTTTTGATTTTTTAATAGTATTACATTAGTGTTAAATATTTTTTTCTTATATTTAATCTATTTTGTTATTGTTATTTTTATTATAACTATCGTTATCACTGGAATTATTATTTTTAATTTTATTATTACTTTTCTTATTTTCTTGTTTTAAATTTTATTTAAATAATTGTTTAATGTCTTTATTGATGAAACCCAATGTAAAATGAAAAAAACTTTTTAAGTCATTTTCTTCTACTTAATAAATGCTTTTTTTTGACTAATTTATAATTGCTATTTTTTTATTAAGATTAGGCACTTTAAGAATGCATTTTAAAATTGTTTAAATATATATATATATATATTTATATATATATATATATATATAATATATATATATATATATATATATATATATATATATATATATATATATACATATATATATATATATATATATATATATATATATATATATATATATATATATATATATATATATATATATATATATATATATGTATATATATATATATATATATTATATATATATATATATATATATATATATATATATATATAAAAGTGTTCAGTTGTTATTATCATATTTATTTATTTATTTATAGAAACAAAAGTATTCGATTGTTATGTCATCATGTGTAACGCAATGGAGAAAAATTTACAAAGAAGCTATTTATTTACTGGGTGAGAAAGTAAAATAGAAACAAATGTGGAACAAATTAATGTTTCAGATAATGAAGTCGTTTCGAAAACATTTCTTAATTCATAAATAATTAGTACTTTTGTAAAGAAAATCAGTAAAACCGAGTTTTAGTTTAAAAAGAGAAATGTTGAAATTGTTTTTAGATATGTTTAAGGCTGATGACAATTAAATCAAAGTTCAATTTGTTTGGTTTGAAGGGAAAAGTAACAGTGAAATTACCTATGAACGGATAAATATTTAAAAAGCTTTAATTGGTAGGATATTATTCTTTAAATCTTAAAGTTTAATTTTAAGTGTTTATTTCACTTTATTGCCTGTTAAAAATAAATGAATTCAGTTAAATTTACAAAAAATATGTGTAAAACTTTCCTTGAAACAATCAGATGATAACATGAAAATTGTAAAATTCAAGTATTCATATTAAATAAAATAAACTGGTTTATATGAATACTTGACATAGTATATGAGTGACATAGTGACATGAATAAATAAATTTTTATTTCCTCCTTCCTTAACAATTTTATTTGCTTGACTAAATTTGAATACTTTTGATTTTATTTTCTAGAATCAATTGAGCGCAATTAATGAAACGCAACATACAAAAAAACTCAAACATAGTTAGCTTCCTGCTTGAACTGTGCACCTCATTATTTAAATGGAAGTAAACGGAAATCCTACAAGCATGAAAACTAAGATGAAGAATTTAATAAAAGAAGGTGATAGATCAAAAAGATCATACCTGTAAAGTGGAAGGTGACGTGAGTTAAACGAAAACGGAGGTAGTTGCGAAATTAAAAATAAATTACCCTATCATCCCAACTCGTAAAACTTTAAAAAAAATACATTTTAGTAAATTTTTTACAAGTGTTATCTTTCGAAACGTTTGAAAAACGTAACATAAGTTCAACGTTGTTTTTTTAATGTTGAATCAATGTTGATATTTCAACGCCGCTTTCTTGATTCCAAATCAATGTTTAAATCAACGATTGTAAATAAACGTCAGTTTTACGTTAATTTATAGACGTTGAATCAATGTTGATACTTCAACGTCGATTTTTTGTTTCCAAATCAACACATAAATCAACGTTTGTAAATCAACGTTAGTAAATCAATCAAATTTTTGTTTCTAATTCAACGCTCAAATCAACTTTCTTAAATCAACGTGTTTTCAACGTTGAATCAACTTCAAAATTGCTTGCTGGGAGTAGTTCTTGCAGAATATGAGTCAGCTATGGCCTCTATGAAAAATATATAACATTATCCAATATATCTGTTTTATTGGAGGATGGTACAATGAAGAAAGTTGTAGTACAACATATTGTAAATATAACAAATGATAGATGGAAAAATTCAAACTATTATTTTCGCAGCTACCAACTCGTACCAATGCTGTTCAGTGCGTGGTGCATCTCCAACCGAAATGAAAAATCTATTTTTTCTAGTTCAAAAAAATTTAGATGGCAATATCAAACATGATGTTTCAACTTTGCATGCTTGGATAAGGTTTTTAGAATGTATGTTCCATTTTTTTTTTTTTTTTTTTTTTTTTTTTTTTCTTTAATATTTTGCCGTTTAAAAATATTACAATAACCAATTATATTTTACAATTTTTACATTAGTAACGACAGGACTTCTAGAAGATCATGTGGATCTTGTCATGAAGCCCTTTATAATATATGGTTATTTTTTAATAAAAATACAATTTTTTTTTTTTTTTTTTTTTTTTTTTTTTTTCTTTCTCTGTTTTAATATAATATAAAATTTTACAACTTCGTAATATAAAATTTCAATAAATAAAATAAGTAAAACAGATAGGGGCTCAAAGAAGATGAGGATGACAGTACGTTATTGCAATCTTTTCATAGAGCCCCTATAACAAGATTTCAAAAAAATATCGTAATATGTTAATGCGTAATAAAATTTCAATAAAATATCGTAATAAAACGCGTAATTCGCTAATAAAATTGATAAGCAACCAACAAAAGTAGAAATAAAACAAAAACAGATTTATGAGAAATTATTCAAAGTATGATTAACCAAAAACATTTCTTATATTTTAAAAATTTCTTTTTTCGTTAAAAACTTGAAGGAACTTAACGAATTTACCGTGCCTTTGAATCCTTTTTGAAAAGTATTCCATACTTTTGGACCTCGATATAGAATGCTGTACTCTGAATATTTGTTTATTATCCGAGGCAGTTTATATTTGTTGGACATATTCGCTCTAAGATTATAGCTATCATTTTTATTTATTTTAAACTTGTTATTAAAGCTTATAGAAGAGATATTGTGATTATAACGATACATGAAAATTAAATGCTGGTAGATATTAATTTCAAACACATTCATCATTTTCATATCTTTCATTAAGGGCTTAGCGTGTTCACGCCTATTTTTTGAGTAAATGATTCTGCAGGCATGTTTTTGTAGACTATAAATTTTTTTAATCTTTGCCGCTTGAGTACTTGCCCATGAAATGTTTGCATAGCTGATGAAGCTATGAATTAGCCCAAAGTAGATTAATTTAAGACTATTTTTATTGACGTAGGAGCGAACTCGATACATCAAACCTATTATTTTGGTGATTTTTGACTGGATATATATTATATGTGGAAGCCAGGATAATTTTTCATCAACAATGATTCCTAAGAATTTTATATTGGATTGCTTATTTACTAGTTTATCATTTAGAGATAGGTTAGGCAACTTGAGAGGAAGATTTTCTTCTTGTGTTTTTTTGTGAAATAGTATATACTTTGTTTTCTCAGCGTTAAGTGAGAGTTTGTTTGCCTTAAACCAGTTGTTTACTTTACACAGTTCAATATTCATGTCTGCATATAATTTCTTGATATCATTGTTGGTGAGAAATAAGTTTGTGTCATCTGCAAACATGACCGAGTTCATTTTTAAAGATGCATTACAAAAGTCATTTATATATATTAGAAAAAGAAGTGTCTTAAGTGAAATAATAATAATAATACAACTTTATGCAAAAACATTTAAAAACCAAGATAAACTTTATAAAAAACCAAGATTCAAAAATAAATAAAATATACGAAATAGAACAACAACGAACAAACAAACAAACAAATAAAAAAACAAAACAAAAAAACAATTAAAAATAAATCAAAATATTTTCAATTAAAAATATAATTTTTTTAAGTTTTTGTTTGAATGAAGCAAAAGTCAGTTGGGTAGAAAAATCAAAATTTGGTAAGACTATTTTGTTCCAGAGATAAGGAACTCGATAAGAAACAAAAAACTGGTCTTTGCTTTTATGGCAAAAAGGGGCATTAAGATTGCTATTAATTCGAAGATTATATTTGTTTTTAGGTTTCATACAATAAAGATTTTGTAATACGTTTGGCAACAAATTTTCTCTACATTTAAACATGAAACATAAAATGTTAAAGACATTTTGTTGATATACATTTAAAATATTCATTTCTTTAAAAAGTTGTTTCGTATGAAAAAACCGATTTTTAAAATTTATTGCGCGAGCTGCGTGTTTCTGATGAAGGTAAAGAGATTTTAGTTTTGTTCTATGAGTGCTTCCCCATATAATATTCGCGTAGTTTATATGACAATGTATAAATGAATAATATAATTGTGTTAACTGGTGTTATATGTTTACATAATATATGTCTTGCTTTATAGAGAATTCCGATGCATTAAGCGATTTTATTGGAGGTATTATCAATATGATTTTTCCAAGATAGATTCTCATCAATATATACTCCAAGAAACTTAGTAACTTCTCTTTTTTTATTATTATATTATCAATTAAAAGGTCTGGCATTATATGAGGCAGTTTCTGTTTTATTGATATATATCTCACACGATGTATCTCACTATATATCTCACACGATGCGAATTTTAAAGTGGCAGGCTAGGACTGAAGGAAAAAAACGTATTGCTAAACTGAGAAAGGTTCAAGTTTAAGCTGAATTTCAAAAAAGGATGGGTCTTGTCATAGACCAACCAAGAGTAAGTGGGTAAGGCACATTAAGCGATGGTAACATAACTAGGTGATTTTTTCAGTAATATGATGTCTCAGCTAATATAATGAATATAGATGCAAATATTATGAAAAGGCTTTACATTATTTTGGCCACAATTTCATGTGATTATGACATTAGCTGATCCAAATTTATAATATTCTGTTGGAAAACTGCTTCGCTATATGTAAACCTGTAACACTTCATAAGATTTATTTAATTATTTACTCTTCAATTAGGTATGTTTTCTAAAGAGGCTCAAGAGGCGACCAATAAAATTTTTAAAATCTTTTGTGAAAATTTTATAAGAAAAATTAAAAAAATTATTTAGACCATTTTCACCATCTTTTATGTTAATCTGATCCTTTAATTTGCACATTTAGAGAGAAGATGCATAACAAAAAAAAAATATCAACCGTCTGGTGTAATTGAATTGTAATTGAGCCAACAATAAAATACTCTGCTAAAAAAATTAATTAAATTAACATCCTTGTTTTTAATTTGTTGGGTGCCTTAACGGATTTTTTTATAAATGGAAAATATTTTCGTAACTATGCAATAGTATTTAATTATAAGTTTTTTCAAAACAAATATCATCTACTCCACGGATTGTGTTTATCAACGATAAAAACTGTTTAAAATAAAAAAAAGTTTATAAAATTTTTGTTTTAGCGGTTTTAGTTAAAAAATATCACTTTCGACCCACTGAGTATTGGCTTAAAAAAAACATTTCTTACTTGAATTGTCAGCGGCGCACTGTGGACTAGGTGGACGAAAAAAGAAAAAAAAATACATTTTCAAAAATTATATCATTATATACCATCTTATAGCTTTACCATTCAGCTTTTATAAAGTGTAAATGTTTTGTATAATTACCATCACGTATGCTTCTAAGCTGCAGAAAAAAATTTTTTTTTTTTAAAAGAAATTTTTCCAAACTTTTTTTTTTTTTGAAAAATTTTTAGTGTTACAAATAAACGTAGAATAGATGTTGATAATAACCTTTCTTTTTATAACATAACTTATTTAAGTCAAGTACCATCTTTCAAATGAGCTATTACAACACTATTTAGCACGTTAATTATGTCAAATAAAATGATTTCAAATGACGGTGTATTTGTAGTACTTTTTTTAGTTTAAATTTCACTTATCTAGTCAAATACTTTTACGGTCCAAAACGATCCAGTAATTTGAGACTTAAAATACATAGTTTAATATGTATATTATCAATATAAATTTGGTCTATAATCGCGGATGTCCGCCTGGTCTTTAATAAAGATTTTACAAGTTAAATGGTGTATTCGATTTTATTTGGCGAAAACATTATAAGGATTTTATTCAAAATAGGTATGCAATAATTAGGTCTCATTAAGACTAGATTAGTGTTACAAACTTGTTTTATTATAAATACATCCTAAAATACCTATTTAAAAGATTTTGTAAATGAAATTCATATTTTTATACAGTTAAAAATGAAAAGTATTGTTATTTGCTCATATATAATACCAGGATACTTGAGGTTAGCTAATTCTAATATTTTGGATACAGTTGTAAATGGCATGAACTTAACTTAATAAATAATAACCTGTTCATTTTCATAATGCATCTTTGACAAAGGTATCTATGCAAAAACTTGAAAATTTGTTTCGAAGAGAATAACAAACAATCAACCAATACAAGTTCAATTTGTGATTATTAATAAAAAAATTCTACTAACTGCTTCCATTGATAAAGAAAACTTAATTTTATCTAACTGTAGTATCTGGCAGGCAGCAGGTGAATTTTATTACTTTAAGTAGTAAAACAAAGAAAAGAAGATTGACATCATTAAATGTTATTCTAGTTTGCGACAAAATGGTAAAAAAAAAAAAAAGAAAGCTGTTTAGAAACTCATCAGAATATATGAGATTTGATTCGAAAAATAACTTTAAATCAAAACTTTTATATTAATATATACACAAAAAGGTTTAAGCTTTAGTTGCTTTTTTATTTTGATTATGCAGTAGTTTTATGAAATATAAAATAGAGCCGTGGAACTGAATAAAAATACTTAAAATTGGGAATGTGTTAACATTTTTCAATGCAAAAAAATTTTTTTAATCAGACTACCACATTAATACTACATTAGTTTATAACATTGATATTTTTAGAAAAGGTACTTATGCTAATAACTATGCAAAATGAACTTTTATCAGGCATTTCACTATCATCCAAATAAAAAATCCATCTTACCACTACATTTGTAGTATAAAAATACTAATTATGGGAGTAATCTGATGAAGTTTTTACTTTTTTCCAGTTTTATTTTTTCTATTTATATTTGTTAAGGTTAATAAAATATAAGATAGCTAAGCAATTTAGGCATCCTTAGCAATCCAAAATTAAAAAGTATTGTGACCCTTTAAACCGCAATCCTCAAAAGAGTAAACTGTTCAAAATCGGTTCTTAAATATTCTTTTTATGACGAGTTAGTTTTTTTCAGTAAAATTGAATTCTGGCCGATTGTGCGGTGGTGATTTATTTTACCTAACTTAAAACTATAAAACAAATTTTATTTGACTAATTTATTAGTATCAATTGTAACATTGGATATTTTTAATATTTTTTTAATATATGCATTGTATTATTTTATATTATAATTTATTCAATTTAAACACTTCGACTGAGCAAGAATAGAGTAAAATCTAGAAGCATTGACTGACGATTAAACTTAGTTAATAACTACAATTAACGAATTGAAATATTACGCTTGTTTTTAAGTCCGTGCAAATGAGTTTCAAATACAAAAGATAAGATCATTTGAAGCCAATTTACTGGATAATAAGCATATTATTTAACATTTGATAAAAGCATGGACATATAAGGTAATGTAAAGTACATTATCTTATAAAATTATACTTCTTATACGCCTATGATAAATAAAACAATTTTGCCTTATTAATCAACGATTCGAACAACATGAGTAAGAAAATTGCATGCTTTTTCATCAAGCCGAAACCGTATATAATATATGTGTAATGTGAAAAAACAATTAGTGAACTATCTAAAAAGATAAGAACATAAAGATAAAATAATCTAAAATGTTTTCGGACTCACTAAGATTTAGCATGTCACAGAACAGTCTCATCATATCAGCTCTACGTTATCTAATGTCAAGACATCGCGGAGTTACTGGATCAGCAGATTTCCCATTATGGGGTATAAAACTAAAAACCAGGTGCAAAATGAGGTTAAACTTCTTTGATATGACAAAAAAAGTAAAAAAACATTCGAGAACGAGTTAAAAACCATCCGAGAAGTTTTTTTTCATTATTTCCGATGAAGGTAATTACGTGAGAAATAAAGAACAGCACCATTTTTTTCAAACCGTAAATAAATATTGGAGCCTTTTTGAAGACTTTATAGAATTTTACCAGTTTAAAAATGTTAAAAGCGATACTATTGTACTTTTTATCAAAAATATTCTCATTATAGTTAGCCTAAGTTTCCATAATTGCATGGGGCAAACCTATGATAGCGCTTCTAACATAATGGGGAAGAAATCTGGAGTATCAGCTCAAACTCTCGCTGAACAGTCAAAAGCTGTTGCCATACACTGTCAAGGGTATGCTCTCAGTTTAGATGTTAATTGCTGACTATGAAATGTTAACTTGTGCAAGATACCTCGAGTGTTGATGGAGAAATATGCATTCTTGTAAAGTCTTCACCAAAACGTAGACACTTGGTTGGAAACATTAATAAGAACATCAAGATAGAACAAGGCTCTGAACTGTCCAAAAAGCAAAAAAAACTTTCCACAACAAGAATATTCTGCCCGAACCGTCCAAATATATTAGATGAGTTAACAATTTTTATTGATCACTCTTTGGAACTTTGGAACGAAAGACAAACTTGAGCAATAGGCAAAAACAAGAATTGTTGGTTGCAAGAGCCAGATGAAATTCTTTTACTTCTCTTTCGGCATCAATCTCTCTTGTAAGCTTTACACCACGACCTATAACTTGTAAAAATCTCTTCAATTGACAAAGATATTCGCAACCAGTGAAAAAAATCTGCATAATTAGTGGTTGATACAATAAAAAGTCTGATAAATGATGACAACTTCCATTTATTTTTTGCGGTGGTTAAGAAAGCAGCAAATTTTATCAAATCAAATGATAAACCTACCTTACCGAGGAAACAAAAAAAGTCGAGTTATTCCATTTTTTAATACATCATTAGTTATGAAGTACAAACAAAGCAACACCAGAAAGCTCATTTTCAATGCAGAAAAGGGTCAAAACGTGACTCAGATCAACAATCGCTCGAAAAAGATATTATATTTTTGTCAGTACTAAATACGCACACTGATGCTGTCAATGGTCTATCTATTTACTGCAGCACAGGATAGGTGCAGAAGTAATTTCGGAGTATTTACGATAATAGACCTTAATTTGTTAGATATATGATAGTGATAATTTACGATAACTAGCGCTTAATTTGTTTGTGTTAAGGTTTAAACTCTTCCAGAGAACTGTTATATGGAGGCCACATATCAAGACCTGCAGAATAAAAAAAAGACTCAGAAAACACTTTCTTTTAGACAAAAAAAAATGTATTTTTTTAGTACTATTGTTAAAATAATCAAAATTATCTCACTTATTGAAGCTCCCTCATATTTAACTCATATTTCTCTTTATAAAAACTCCTCAGGCTGATGGAGTTGGCGCTTTTTCTTGCATCATTTATATTTATACTAAAGGCTTTTATCGCTTTAGTTGTTTAATATTTTATAATATGACTTGTGGTGGAACAATTTGTGGTGAAACAAATTATTCTTCTATCATTTATAAGGCAACAACAGGGATTTTTTTTTTCTGAGACCAATAAACGAAAACTGCGATTGATTTAAAGCATATTCAATGGTGTTGCGCAAACAAACGCCTAACTTTATGATGTTACTTTTTAAATTAATATAGTGACATAGGACAATAATTCATTTAATCGTGACTTAATTCTCTAACCATCGCTTCACAATAGCTTTTAAGCTATTTTAAGCTATTGTGAAGCGATGATTAAAATATACCTTTGAGGGCTTATATTTGCGATTTATAATAAATTTTTTTTGCAGTTTTACAATTGTACAACTGTTATTTATAAATAAAAATGTATATAAATATAAAAACATAAAAAGTAGCATATTATTTTTGATAAAAATTATTTACATTATTTTAAAATAATGAGTTTAAAACGTGACGTTTTGATTTAAATAACTTTTAAATTTAACAAGCTTTATTTAACATTGAACCTCCTTGATAACTTTAACTCAATTTAACCCACTATGGTATTGTCCTGGGACTGAGATAGTTACCAGGTCTAAATGGGATTTTGTTTTTTACATTTGAACTCTTGTTTGTTCATTTTTAGTTTTAAAGCAAGTTTATAAATAATTGTTACAAGTGATTGAGGTTAATATAAATTAATATATTAGAAATGAGGGTAGGTAAAGGTAAGAAAAAGTAATAGGCTTTTCGTCATAAAATGTCTGAAAAATTTCTTAATTATTAAAATTCTTCACCTTTTTTCTTGAAAAAAATCAATTCCTTCTACATATATCCACTTCAAAATTTAAAAGTGGTAGTTTAAACAATTTTGCATACCTGCCAACAATACTGCTCCGAACGTCATCCAAAACAAATGATGCATTTCTAAACAATCAAATATAGTTCTTATAACTTTACTAGATATTTTATTCTTTTTTTCATATAACCTTTATATTTAATTTTTTATTCAAAAAAACTAATGTATGACCAATTTATGCCTACAAAACTTGAGCATTTGCTGATTATGTAACGTTTTGCTACTCTCGAAAGTTCTGGTCATTAAAGTTTGTTTTATTACAATTTTTTAAACAAAGTCAAGTTTAAAAAGATAAAAACAAACACAATCGGGGTTTGAGTTGTAGTTTTAATGTAAAGAAGGTATAGCACAGTTTATGTTTATATTGTGATTTTTTTTATACACTATTTTATATAAAGCATTATATACTAACTTTTATCATGATCTTACGCTAAACCAGGTTCTCCTATAAAAGTTATAGACTTAGGTCAGGATATATATATATATATATATATATATATATATATATATATATATATATATATATATATATATATATATATATATAGATACATATATATATATAGATACATATATATATATATATATATATAAATATATATATATATATATATATATATATATATATATATATATATATATATATATATATATATATGTATATATATCTATATATATATATATATATATATATATATATATATATATATATATATATATATGTATATATATATATATATATATATATATATATGTATATATATAAATATATATATATACACATCTATATTTATATACATATATATATATATATATATATATATATATATATATATATACATATATATATATATATGTATATAAATTTATATATATATATATATATCTATATATATATAGCTATATATATATATATATATATATATATATATATATATATATATATATATATATATATATATATAAATATATATGTATATATATATATATATATATATATATATATATATATATATATATATATATATATATATACATACATAAAGTGAAAACTAAATAATTAATATTATATATTTCAATTACATAACTAAACGTTTCACGCAATTGCGATCATCAGATGTAACAACAACAAAAAAAGTAACGACAAAAATTATATACAAAAAATGCTATGTAGTGTCCGCCTTGATGACATTATAGTTCTTTATTAGAAATTTATTTTTATGGCAGCATTTTGACATTTGTCAAAATGCCGACATTTGTCAAAATGCTGCCATGAAAAAAAATTTCTAATGAAGAACTTTAATGTCATCAAGATGGACACTACATAGCTTTTTTTGTATATAATTTTTGTCGTTACTTTTTTTTTGTTGTATATATATTATTAATTATTTAGTTTTCACTATATTATTTGCTCTACTAATTATATAACACGCTGTATTGAGCACTCTTACTGGAAATATTAACACAATTCCTACATTATATATATACATGTGTGTATGTATATATATGGGTAGATAGATATATCTATCTTATCAAAAAGAACATTTACAAATATCCAGATTAAACTTTAAATGATGATCTAAAAATCTTTTTAAGTTATTATTCATTTGCTCTGTGAATAAAGAAATCGATTTTTTAATAGACGATAACGAGCGCGAATAGAAAAAATTGTAAAACTTTTTTTTTTAGAATGTATAAAGTGTTATAATAAAAAAAACTAAAACTTGAATAATTAAATAGTCTCATCTAACAATAAAGCAACCAAGGTAACTGCTTTTTTGTGGTTATTAAGGTGCTCCCTGAAGTCGTTAACTAGAAAGTTCACATCTTCTTCGTTACTAATGTTGCTTATTGGGCTGGAGTTGGTGTCGAACCATAAACCCCTTGGTTCTGAGTCAGACCTCTAACCACTGCGCCACGAATACATAAAGTATCAATACCGTGGATCCCAATATTATTACAACAACTTCGAAAAATATTTAGGAAAGCAGGTTACAAGAAAGCTTTTAAATCTAGCGCAAAACTTGAATCTTTGCTAACTTAACGCAATAAAATTAAAATGTCATCAAATAGCTATCCTGATGAATATCTAGTAGAATGCAAGTAAAAACAAAAATGCATTGGTGAACCAAAAATTAAAATAGCGACAAGACTGAAAAGACACCAAAAATATGCATTAGAAGAAAAATGGATCTAAACTGCGATTGAGCATCTTAAAAACTAATGTGCATGCACTAAAAAGTAGAAGCTGGTAAAAAGGTTGAAAGTATAAACTAAAAACGGAGGTATGAATTTAGACAATAGTCAGTATAAAAAACTCAATTTTGGATGTCATATTTTATACTTACGTAATCAAAAAAAGCCCCTTTAAATCAAACTTTTGGGACACTATTAAAAACTGACATAATCGTTTGTTTAGCACCTTAACTGTTAAAATAATTTTAATTGTTGATAAATAAGGCTGAAGATGCTAGTATTAAAAATTTAGCAAATATTTTCTTAAAAAGATAAAAAATTAGTATTGAATTTGCATTTATTGATGTTCATGTATTAAATTAATTCAATTCTTGTACAAGATGTCGTCATTTAAAATCACTTTTTGATCGTTAAGAACAGGTAGCTAATTTAGAATCTGAATCTCTATTCCGTAACAGCTTGGGGTTTGCAGTGGCTTGAGAGTTTTAATTCTAACAAAAGTCAGTTATTTACTGCAAAATAATATCAAATTATTTTCCTATTTTAATGAACTGCATCGTTCTTAATGAGTCCTGTAGCTATCGTATTCTTAGGTAATCATTCAGAACAGACTTTTTTTGGAAAACTATACATACACTGCTAATTTTGCATCTATACACTTATATGCACTACTGATTTAGAATCACTTAAGGTTATGGTGCTTGCGATTCTTTACTCCCATTTCCAATATCTGCCTCTACAAAACTCCTATTTGTGCCTGTGGTAATATTTTAACTGGTTCTTTTATTGATGCTCTTTCTTGTCCTGACAAGATCTAAAAAAGCATTGCAAATGTGATTGAATCTGCTCTATATTCTAAGCTTGAGCTACTCTCCCATCGTTAAAATTGGGAGTTACTAGATAACAACATTTGTTGTTAAAGAGCAAGGTAACAGTTGACAGATGGTTTATAAAACTATTATTTTATGAGTCGGGAAAACATGAAGATAGACCAAATAACAAAGCCGTGATATGGTGAAAAACTCGACAAAGGACTTCTTAAAGCACAAATATATGAAATGGATATAAAATCAAGAAAAATCTACGTAAACATTATAATCACCTCTTTCTCTTTCAAGTCTCTGTCTTGTAAATAAATTTAGTTTTTCATGTAAACGATTGCTTTAAATTTGTTTTTTCTTTGAGTTGAATGAACAGCAAATAATATTTATACATATATATATATATATATATATATATATATATATATATATATATATATATATATATATATATATATATATATATATATAAATCCTAGTCGGCGTTTACAGGGACATGTTTTTCCCCTTATGTATTATACTTTTAATTTTTCTATACTATTTTTATCATAAATAAAATAATTTTTTAATTTTTATTTTCATTTAAACATTTTTAAATTTATTTTGTTATTATAAAAATATGTTTTTTATAATCATTTTTGTTGTTTTTATTTATTGGTTATATATTATATTTCATTTTTATTTTCATCTATTTACAAAAACAATTAAGTAGAGTAGCTGACCAACACCAAACCCTCAGTCGATAAAGCAGCACTCCGTTGCGAATCAGGCTATAGCCGATGTATGTACTTTTCGTTGTCTATAACAGTTGCTTACGGGGACAATTTTTTTATAAATAAACGATGCTTACGGGGACAAAAAAACAACAGGTACACTAAAATGAAGTCCTTGAGACTTGCTTGAGTTGTCCGGAAGACGTCCAGCGGACGTGTTCCGGACAACGCCTGCCCACTGGGATAGTTTTATTAAATTTTGGTTGTAATTGTTTAATATGGGGAAGCAAGATAAATTATTTTCAACAAGTATACCAAAAACTTTATCTAGTCTTGCTTTTTTATTTTTATGTTGTTTAAAAATAAGATTGGTACATTGAGGGGAAAAC
The DNA here is from genome assembly GCF_038396675.1 of Hydra vulgaris. NCBI lineage: Eukaryota > Metazoa > Cnidaria > Hydrozoa > Anthoathecata > Hydridae > Hydra > Hydra vulgaris. The sequence continues at coordinate 15,005,530 of NC_088931.1, forward strand.
TTTCTTCTTGCATTTTTTTATGAAATATAGTATAGTGTTTTTTCAACGTTTAATCACAGTTTATTCGCCATAAACCAGTCATTTATCTTATTTAATTCAGAATTCATGTCTACATAAAGTTGTTTGATACTATTGTTGGAAAGAAATAGGTATGTGTCATCTGCAAACATAATTAGGTTTAACTTTACTGATGCATTATTTAAGTCATTTACATAAACTAAGAATAAGAAAGTACCAAATATCGTACTTTGCGGTACTCCATCCGGGATTTTAATTATTTCGTATTCTTGATTTAGAACATATTGTTTTTTATCAGTGAGGTACTTTTGATTCAACAGTACACGCGACTCTGAGGAGATATTTATTACTTAACCGCTACACAAAATATGTTTACACATTAACATTATTGTTTTTTTTTTCCATTCTTAAGCCTTATATTAATGAATGCATGCTTTTTATTCTGAAATTAATATTTTGTTTTATAAATTTTTGTTTGGTGATATATTTGTTGTACATTTTTTTTCATTTTAAGTGTTTTGAAAAAATTTATTATTTATTATTGTAAGTTTTGTTTAGGTGCATTGTCAGTCTTATTTTTGTCAACGCATTAGTATATTTTTAAACATTCTTTACTAATCTTTATTTTTGTCTTGACAACTGTCAAAAAATGCTAAGTTCAAAAAATATTTCTCCTCTATTCTAATGTACTTCATTTTATCATCAAGCATTAATTGCTCGTGTGTGACAATTCGGGAAATTTATATTCCAACGGTTCTGTATCTATCACAATGCTTGCAACAAATTGATACTTATACTTATTATCTAAGAAAAAATTTCAACTTAGCAATAAACTGAAAAGAAAACCAACTTTACTAAATCAATTTATATAAACTTTATTGAGAAAACTAAAGATTCTACAAAAGCGTTCTACACAAATAAAAAGTTGATGAAAATGGTACCACTAGTGATGGAATTAAAACAGCAAATATATTAAACTAGTAATATGTTTCAGTTGCTGCAAAGGAAGATGCATATAATGTACCACAAGTTAAGGCTAAACGAATTAACAAATGTAAAGAATTAAAATTAATTGTTGGCAAAATTGAATATCACCTTGAAAAATAAAATAATAATAAAGCAGTTAAAGCTCATAAGGTTCATCCAAATGGTTTAAGTATTATTTAGTAGAGATGGCACGACCAATATTGAAAATACTTGAAAGTTTGTTTAAAATTAGATATCTATCAAAAGATTGGTTAAAAGTTAATATTGTATCTCTATTTAAAAATCGAAATAAAATTGATTCCACAAACTATCAAACAAAATCTTTAACCTCAATAGTTTGCAAATAATGGAAAAAATAGTAAAAGATGGAATAATGATTCCCTTTTGTAAAAATAAAGAAAGTGTTTATTGTCATGAACAAAAAAAAGAGTACTTTCGTTAATGATAAAACTACCCAGTCAAGACGCGATATCAATGTGACATGAGAATGATATGAAAACTATCTTAAGGTATGATATCATAGTGATATCATAACTTTAGGAAATAAACTTAATTTATAGCAGAACTTCATATATTAGTTATGAAGCACATTAAAAGTTAATTTTTTCTCCTTTAATGTTCAAATAGTAAGTTTTGATTTATAAACTCATTTTATTATATCATTATCAGAGCCGAAACCGCCGGGGGGGGGGGGTCAAGGAAGCCTAGGCCACATAAATAATTTTTTTTTAAATATCTTTTTTATAAGAAACCTATTGTAAAATATATAGAATAACTTTATTTCTATAGCATTTATTTTCTTGAGATAAACTTAAAATCTGCTAAAACCTCACATTTTCTCAATACTGTATTTTATTGCAAAAAATTAAGTATTTATTGTAATACACGTGAGGTTTTTACACATCACAATTCGATTGTCAAACCGAATAATGTTTTTATCTACATTTTTTTCGAATTATTATTAGTATTCAATTATCAAAACTAATTTTAAAAGTTTTTTTTTAATTATTAAAAGTTATTATTTTCAAATTTTTTCTTGATCATAACTTCCACTCCCCTCCCCTTTTTAAAAAAAAAAAATCGGAGAAACCCCATGCATAATATCAAAATTGTGGTTACGACTCTGATTATGATATCAAGAAATTGTCATGCTCTGATGTGAAATACTTGCTGACATTTATACTAACTAGGATAACTTCTTACAAGAATGATAATTACTTTCAAGATAGCTGAAATATATGCGAAAGATATGAAAAAATGGTAAGACCACAAGTAAAAACTTTAAACTTGTTTTATTGTTAGCTGCAATTTAAGAAAAATTAAAAACTAAATTGCATTTAAAGTAATAAAATTAATTAAAGAAATGCTCCCTTTTATTAAGAGAGAACATTTTTTTTAGCATAATTGCAGCATTAAGAGTCATCTTTAACATAATTGCAGCTCTAAGAGTCCTTAAGCAATCCCCTTTTAAATAGTTTTAATAAGTGGAAAGCGTTTTCCAATATTTATATTGTCAATGTCATGCATAAGTTTGTATAGTTGGAACGAATCTCTCCTTTTCATATTCCCAGAGTTAACAAGCCTAAGGCAAACAGTTTATTTGAACAAAATTTTTACAAAGCATTCATAACAATTATCAAATCAGTGAAATTTTGAAGCGTAAATCATTTAAAAAGTTCCAGAAGTAGAAGAAAAGCAAAAATAATTCAGCAATGCTTGTAGGAAGACATTTAAATTAGCACAGTTAATAAATACCCTTTGTAACTATGTTGTTAAGATAAAAGTTCAAATTTTGCTTTCTTAAATAAACAGTTAATAGGACTCAATAGAAGGACTTAATAGGACTGACATCCATAACAATAGGACTGAAATCCATAATAACAGAACTTAAATCCTATAAATAGGAGTTAATAGGACTGAAATCCATAAATGTAGCAGAAAGGATATAAGGAATAACCACCCATAGTAAAAGCAGTAATTATGAAAATAATAAAGATATTTTCCTGACATTTAGAGAAGACCAAGCCGATGGGCTGTTAATTGTTCAGTAGTCTAACAAGAGTAACTACATTGTAATCACTTATGTACAGATCTTCCAGCACAAGTTATGACGCTATTGAAGATGCCTTAAAACTCAGATGTTACTATATAGTTAGGTTTGTGAATCTTCCAAGATATTTCATTTGTTAGACTTATTTAAAAATTTAATTTTTTGCATTGAATACTTTACTTTCGATATTTTTTTGCAGTTATCTTATTTTCACTTAGTTGTTACTTCCTATTTTTCTTTAACTGCATTTAGTTGCATCATATTTATTTATTTATTGCATCACATCTTCTTTATTGGTAGTTGGTGAGCATACGTATTTTAGTATAAAAGATGGTATTTTGATAAAAGATTGTAATAAAAAAAATTAAAGATGGTATTTAGAGATCAAAGCTATATTATAGAATAAATGAAGTTAGTCTTTTTTAGGATCAGTATACAAGATTAAATTTTCGACAACATCACTTATCATGATAAATTGAAATTAAAAAAAAAACTAAAAAAAAAACGGAGAACCCCATCACCTGTTGTGTGTGTGTGTCTATATATATATATATATATATATATATATATATATATATATATATATATATATATATATATATATATATATATATATATATATATATATATATATATATATATATATATATATATATATATATATATATATATATATATATATATATATATATATATATATATATATATATATATATATATGAGGTTGATAATATAGCCCTTTTTGATAATATAATACTTTTTGATTGATAATATAGTCCTTTTTAGGGACACCTAAAATTTTAATTGTTACAGACTAAATATTTTCGGGCATTGTTTAGAATAAGATAATATATCTTTATCAATACAGCTTATTAGAAAAATAAAAAAAAATAAAGATTAACGAATGAAAAGATTGCTGCCCCATCCTAAACCCTCAGTTGATGTAGCAGCACTCCACAGGCTGTTTGTCAGTCGATGTAATTTCTTAAACCACCGGCAGCAGGGTATTTTAGTATGATATCACACTGCTCACCTATATCAGCAGTATTAGTTCTATAGATATGAATTTTCTTTAGTGTTCTATATTTATATTTTTTGGCTGTATTTATTAAAAAAATAATTTTGAAAAAAATTTTTTGTTTTAATTGCAGTGTATTCAAGATATGATGCTTTATGAAATCTTAAGCAAGTTCAATGAAATGATGACAGTGAATCATGTCAGGTAAAATTGTAATACACAATACTAAAATATTAAATTCAAAATTATTTACAATCAACTAAATTAATTATAGATATACAAATGCAATTGTGTTATAATTTATTTATATTGTGGTACAATGACATGTACACACAGAATCATAATTCTATTATGAGTTAGTGCTTTCTTCCAGAGTTTAGGAAGATCATTATTTGTTAAACTTTGTTGTTTAAAAATTGACAGCACTGTCAATTATATAATTCACATCGTACTGATAAATTTTCAGAACAAAATTTATATATATTTACTTTATTGTGTCCACATTCTTTATTTACTGTTACTAATTGTATATTTATATTTTAAAATAGCAGATCATTTTAACTTTATAAATTTTTTGAACTTAAGTTGTATAACATCTTTTAGGATCTTTTGGGTACTGCTTATTAGTGTTTTTGAAATACTAAGGTAGGCCTAGTTTTATGAATGTGTTAAACTTTTACTGTAAACTTATACAAATTAAATTAACTTTGCAACATTCTTCAATGGTTTTATCAAAGTCTGAGATATAATGTTAATGTTTTTTTTTCCAAGGTTTTCTAGGTTTATAATTGCAACTTGATTTGCAAAGCAATGAGCTTGTGTGATCACAATATTTAACTCTTATCAGAATAAAAAAAAAACTTATAAGAAAAGTAATAGAAATAGTAAAAGAAAAAAATTTGAAAAGGTAAAAATCATTTTTATTTTGTTAATATTAAGACAATAATTTACAATTTTTTTGGTGGCTAGTATAATTTTTTAATTTTTTTCAGCACGAACCATTGTTTTCAGACAATAAATAAATCTAAATTTTATTTGGAAAAGAAGTAGAAAGCAACATTCAAAAAGTGACTTTTAGATCAAGTCTAAATATCTGTCAAAAACCCAACTGTAAAGTTAAAGCAATGCTACAGCCGAGCCCATATCTCTATCTTTCTGAATATATATCTGTCAATGACCAATCTGCAAACTTATGACATTTTCTGTATTTTGTTATGGCTTTATCTGAATATCTGTTATTGTTTTTTTTTTCAAATAAAACTCTCAATAATTACATTGACTTGATAATTGTATTGATTTTTTTCTAAGATTTTTGTAATATAATATTCGATTAATATTTAAATATATATAAATTGACATCTATCAATTTCGCCGAAAATGTTTATTTTTACGATACAGTTTAGCTTTACTAAATAAATAGAAAGTTATTTAAAATAATTATAAAATATTATTTATAAAAATATAATTAATTAAAATATTAGGATATTTTTTATTAAATATAATTAAAATAATTAAAGCGGAAATATTATGATAACAAGTCATGGCCGAAAGAACAAAAATTTTAATGGGGAGGGGGGGGAGGGCAGTATTACCCTGAAATCGTTTCAAGGACCTTCTTTGTTTCTATTTTTTTATTTGAAAAAAATCATTTATTTGAAAAATTACTGGAGGGGGCAAATGTCCCTGCTGCCCACCTGGTTTTGGTTTCAGAATGATATCAATGAGTGATTTATTTTTGAAATCATAAGCTTCTCATATTATGGTATCAGGGTTTCAGTTCAAAATGATATCAATGAGTGATTTCATTTTAATATCATTGACTTCTCATATTATGATATTAGGCTTTGAGTTCAAAATGATATCAACGAGTGATTTCATTTTGATCATATTGATATGTTTTAATCATATCGATATCATAAACCAAACATATCATGATATCATTTATAGTATAGTTTGATATCAAATTCCTGACTGGGTAGTATTAGTATTCACTGAGATACTAATCCCAAAATCTGTTTACACCAAGTCGGAAGAAAATCCGATTTCAAATTTTGCGTAAAACCGCATTATAAAATATACAAATATGAAATATATATAAAAAATAAATATCGGCAAACATTAATGGTTATTAATTTTTTTTTTTCTAACAGGTAAGTTTGCTACAGAATTTAGAATCGGAAAAATGGAAAAAAACAGAAAAAATGTTTAAGTTTGTGTCTCACAAGAGGAGACGCTTATTAACTAGCTTTATAATTGAAAATATTAAAACATTTTAAGCAACCAATTAACTTTTATGATGCAAGGGTTCCAACTGGCATTTATGATGCCGTTCTATTCTTAGGAGGTTTTAAGCGGAAAGTTTTAAACCAATCCAATGCTTTTTGATTTCTTTAATATTTAAGTTTGCCCTATTACTAGAGGCTGCGTTTGTCACTGTTTAACTTGTTCGGATTGGCATAGCAAAATGAATTCTCTACATCCAGTTTTACTAACCCAAAACGAAATGCAAAAAAAAAACATATATAAAAGAAAATATTCTCAATGCACATCAAAACATGGCAAGGGACTTTCACACAACTTTTTATTTTGCACCCTTAGAAAGAATTTAGCAGAAATCATGTCAAAAGGCTTAGTGACAGCTGTAAGTGTTGCAACATTAATCATTGCACGTTATGAAACAAATTATCACCTCATGGGAGAAAGTACAAAATGAATCATCTCATGGAACACAAAGAATAACCTCATAAAACAGTTGTCTAAGTAAGCCTCTAGGATTAGAAGGCAATCCTATTTTAGTTTTTACAGGTAAGACTTTATTTAGACATTTAAAGTATTAACTTAATTTTTATTTAATAAGTAAATATTTTACAAAAAAAAAGTTGTTTTTCTGATATATTTTTAACTTTAAGAGCCCAGTGTCTATTTAATGAAGGATCACAACATGCTATTAAAAATCTTATTTATATGCAAGACAATACGGGCTGTCAAATTCTGATGTGAAAAAACTTGTTTCAACTCTTAATTAAGTTTAAGCTCTTAAACTTAAAAAAAAAACTCTTAAGAATTGCATTGTTGAGAAAAAAATATACATCAAGGTTGAACTATTTGAAAACCATTTTACAAAAACTTAAATCAAAGTTGCATTTAAGCTTTTGTATAACTGCTTTGTTAGCAAGTACTTGATAATAATTAGTTTAATTTCACATTCAGCAGAAACTATTCAGCTTTGGAAACTAGCTGGTAATGAGGTAAGGAAGCTTTTAAACAATGTGGTGTCTTGGAGAAATTGACCTAGCAGCATTCTTTCTTTCTAGCTGTTCCATTTATTAAACCTAGGAAAATTAAACAGCGTTGTCAAAGCTCGCTTTGGATGATAAAATAGAAAAGTTGAAAGTCTCCTATAAGATTAAGAAACCACCGATTCTCCAAAAGTTGAGAGTCTCCTATTTATAAGTACAATATACCACCATCACTCCAAAAGTTGAGAGTCTTCTATTTATAACTACAACATACCACCATCCCTCCAAAAGTTCATGCTAAATTTTATTACATTTAACAACTCATCCAAAGCCACAGAAGCTTTTGAAACACTCTATCATAATCTCAGTTCCCACTGACAATTGTACAAAAGACCAAGCTATAACCAAAAGTATGAAAACAGAGTGGATCGATGTGTCGCAGAATTCAACAGCAAAAAATGTAATCAAAATTATTTAAGTTGTTTTACTACATTGCATAGTTCATTATAAGAGATAAGAAAAGTATAATTAAAAACTTATACTTGACCATTTCAGAATTTAATAAAATTGTTTACTAACTTTTGAATTTACTGCACAAGCATAGCCCATATCGTAGAGACAACTAAAAATTTTGATTCTAACTTTTTATATGCTTGATGCTTGTCATTTAATTTTTTTTTTAAGCAAAAATTCTTCGGAAAAAATAAAATTAGATTTTCTGCCAAGGACAGCGTAACAAGGTTTTTTGATTTATATCCCAGTGACTACTTATAGTAGTAGTATAGTTAAACTAAAAAAGTTAAATCTTAAAATATCACCATTTCTTCATCAATAAAATTTAAGAGATATTCAGATAGAATTCAAAAGCAGTTTATAAATTTCGAAGTCATTTTAATTTTACCTTATTTAGAGTACAAAAACAAGTTGTTTGTAATTTTGTTGGTGGTAAATAGCACAAAATATAGTTTAGGAAACATACCTTTATTATATCTATTTTGCTGATGTTGAAAAAGATATTTAGAAAATTAATAACTTACAGAAAGTACTTACTTGTCTGATAGCACAATGCACTACAGAACCATCAGCTATTGCGAACATTCAGAGAAGCAATGTATGTGCTGAAACAGCAGTAAAGGTTGCTAAAGACTTAAATTAATGTAGGGGAGAACTTAGACCCTTGATCCGAGTGCACCTTTAATCTTATATCGGTATCTCGATACTTACATAGCTTTATTAAAGAGGGCTGATAACCAATGTGTTATATATATTTAATTTGTTTTTGAGATGGATATTATTTTCACTAATAGCCTCGTAAACAGAATCTACAAATTTATTTGCGTTTTAGTAAGACCATTATAAAATTTATTTCTATAAAGTTCGATTCTGACAGAAAAAGTAACTTTTTTACTTTTATAAGAAACCTCATATCTCATAATGTCTTTTTAAAAAAAGTAATTTTGTTTATGCCATTTTGTAAATAAACTATGCTCCTCTTGTATGTTTGCTTTTGGTATGCTATAAAGGCATCAAATAAAACTAAAAAAATATTCTTAGTTTTATTTGATAATGAGTTAGTACCCTTAATCCTTATGCGTTTATGCACGTATGATCATGGGATCAAAGATGGATACGCACACACACACACACACACACACACACACACACACACACACACACACACACACACACACACACACACACAAAGAAAAAAAATGTAAAAACAATAAAATAACACAAAAACTTTTGTGAAATATGTCAAGTTATTTTTAAATTATATTTTGCTTCCCAAAATAAAGCCTAATAACATTTATTTTTGTTTAACATTAAAAAGTAAAAAAAAAAGTTCTATCAAGAAAAAAAATCCAAAAAAATTTTACTAATAAAAGTTTAAAAAATAAGTGTATAAACAAGAATAAAGGATTTAAATAAATAAAAATAAAAAACAAAAAAAAAAAACTGAAACAAATAAAAACAAAGTTAAAAAAAAAAAGTCTTCGAAAATGGAAACTAATAAAAAAGAACTCAAATTTTTTCTACCACCAAAATTTTATGAAAAGAAAAGAAAAAGAACAATTTTAATTAATTTTGTACATTGTTTATATGTCGTGTATTTATTTATATAAAATTTTTTGAATGTCTTTATTTTTTTGCATTTTTCTCTGTCAGTTGTTGATTCTTTTTCTATAACTTGATATTTACTTTTGTTTAACTAACCGATGTAATGCATAGTTTAGGCTTTAAATTGTATGTAGCAGTGTATGTATACAGTTTTTTAATTTAAGTTTTATTTTGCTTCTTTATATTTTTCGATAATTTTTTTCTCTCACTCTATCCTTCTTAACATATGTCATTCTCTCTTCTTTTTTCATTTTTCTAAATATTTTTGTTGTGATTCCAATTTTTTTGAATATTATTGTTCCTATTACTTTATCTTTTAATACTTGTATTAATGTAGTTTACTTTATTGTTTCCTTGTCTTATTATTTTTTTTGCTTTATTTGTTTATTTTATTAAGGTGTCACTCCATTGACTTGTTTTTAACTAAATGAGTGACACCAAAATTAACTTTGTAATATTGTATATATATATATATATATATATATATATATATATATATATATATATATATATATATATATATATATATATATATACATATATATATATATATATATATATATATATATATATATATATAGATATATATATATATATATATATATATATATATATATATATATATATATATAAATATATATATATATATATATATATATATATATATAAATATATATATATATATATATATATATATATATATATATATATATATCTTATGCTGCTGATTTAGCTGCTGATTTAGGTAACCCGTGCGACGTCATACTGAAGTAATCTGCTGCTTTGGGCTTCACTACATATATTGACTGACGAATAACCTGACTTGCAGCGGAGTGCTGCTACATCGACTGAACTGAAAGTTTGGCATGAGGCAGCAATCTTTTCAATCATTATTCTTCGTTTTTTTTCTTATTTATCTAAAAAAGCCATTTAATGTTTATTAAGTTCGTAGCTATAAATCTGGTTAATTTGACCAAAATGTATTACATTACATTTTTCCTTGTTAAAAGTCATGGACTATATTTTAACCCATTCCCATATTTTGTTTACAGCATTTTTTAAAACTAAACTTTTCATAAGAAACAGCAGCTAATATCTTTATGATAAAAATACTTTTATCGTTTGATGATAGCAAATGAATGCGAATTGCAAATAAATTATACATACTTCCAAAAAGAGCCATTTACTATGTACACTTTTTTTAGAGATTAGTTCGATCGGATCTACTTCCAGCTGAATTTTATAAAACCTTTTGGCACATTTTAGAAAAAGATTTTGAAGAACTTGCCTACGAAACACTTTTTGTAGAAAAAAATACCAGCCACTCTATGATAAAATCTATTATTTCACTGATCCCCAAACAAGGAGATCTTACTGAATGCAAAAACTGGATGCCCATTTCCTTAATCGGCGCTGATTAAAAAAATAATCACAAAAGCGCTGGCCCTAAGACTTGCAAAAGTAATGGGGAAAATTATAGAACCAAATCAAACTTGCGGAATCCCAGGTAGAACAATGTTTTCAAATTTACATTTAGTCCGTGATCTTATAGATTACGCGCAATTTAAAGATCTACCTAGTTTCATTTTGTCAATAGATCAAGAAAAGGCATTTGATAAAGTTGATCGTGCGTTTCTGCTTCAGATTCTCCAAAAATTCAATCTCGGAGAAAATTTTGTATCTTTTGTTAACACCTTATATTCAGAAGTTTTGGCATTTTTCTGAATTGGGTTTCCTGTCAGCCTCTTTTCCTACGGAAAGGGGAGTTACACAGGGCGATCCCCTCTCTCTCTTGCTGTATGTTTTCGTCTCCGAAGCTCTCACTTCGGTGATCAGAGCAGATAGCAGAGTATAGGGTTTCCCGCTACCAGGTACATCTAAACCCTTTAAAATACAGCAGTACACAGACGATTCGAACTTTTTTGCCAGGGACGTAAAATCAGTCTTTTTTTTCTTCGAAAAAGTAAAACTGTTTGAAAAAGCAAGTGGTTCAGAGATCAATGCCTCAAAAACCAAGGGTCTCGCCCTTGGGGGTTTTGATCCCAAAATGTACCCTGAATTGGACGGCATAGAGTGGAACAACAACACCGGTTTCAAAGTTTTAGGTGTTATCTTTTACACTAGACTGAGCGATACTACCAATTTCAACTGGTTAGTAGCTCTAAACAAAATAGAGAAAAAACACAAGTTTCTGGGACTACGTACTTTGTCACTTAGGGGAAAGACTATGTTGATAAATACGTTAGCAATGTCAAAAGTGTGGTTTCTGGCAAACGTGCTGCCCGTTCCCGAATGGATAATAGAACGTCTGCACAGAGCCATTTTCAAAAATCTGTGGCAAAAGGCCAATTACAATCCGGTCAAGAGAGAGACACTTTTCTTACCCGTCGAAAGCATAAGAGGATAGAGCTCACAATTATTACTACTTTTCAAAGTAATGGTTGACAAGTTCACTCATAAAATTTACGAATCAAAACCAAAGCTGGAACTTTTTAAAGCAGAACAATTTTCCAAAGCACTGGGACAACAAAACGTCTCAGTACTACAAAACAGCAATCGAAATATAAGGCAAAAACGGGTCCTTTTTTAACATCCTCCTAAAAATAACAAAAAATTTTTACTTAGAAGTGGCAAAAAACAAAAAGACAGTCGTGCCAGCAGAACTTTTCTGGAACGGTTCAACAAAAACAACAATGCCGTGGACCCAAATTTGGAAAAAAAACTTCACCTCCCCCGCATGTGGACCGACTCAAAACATCCTCTTTCGTTTTTTACACAACGGTTTATCTTCTGCGGCCTTGCTAGCCAAAAGCACAAGGTAGCAGATTGTCAAAATTAACAAATGCAAAACTTGTGGTAAAATCGAGGACAACATCCATATCTTTGCCTACTGTCCTCCTTCTGTTGAAATTTGGGAATATTTTAAACATGTATATAACTCCTTGACATCCCAAAACAACTTTTCTCCAATAAATTCGATTTTCTCGATTGAAACAGCGAATTTATTGGAGAAAAACCCTACTTCGCAGCTGCTGTTGACACTCACATGTTTAGTAACAAAAAAATTGAACCAATTCAGGGTAATAATTAGGAACATCAGGAGTATTACTACCTTAAAATATAATTATCATGTCCGTAGAAACACCGCTGACATTTTCTGTGAGTATTTTTGTAAAAAATACTCTGTGAGTATTTTTGTAAAAAATACTCTGTGAGTATTTTTGTAAAAAATACTCTGTGAGTATTTTTGTAAAAAATACTCACAGAGTATTTTTTACAAAAATGTAAGTATTTTTGTAAAAAATACTCTGTGAGTATTTTTGTAAAAAATACTCTGTGAGTATTTTTGTAAAAAATACTCTGTGAGTATTTTTGTAAAAAATACTCTGTGAGTATTTTTGTAAAAAATACTCTGTGAGTATTTTTGTAAAAAATACTCTGTGAGTATTTTTGTAAAAAATACTCTGTGAGTATTTTTGTAAAAAATACTCTGTGAGTATTTTTTGTAAAAAAACTAGAGTGTCCGTAACAGAGTTACGGACACTCTAGATAAGTTTTTATCTAGAGTGTCCGTAACGTAATGTGTATGTAAAAGTCCTGTAATTCTTTTTAAATTTTTTTGGATATAAATCCTTCTTTTACCTTATGAATCTTTCTTTAACCTATTTTAAAATTTTTCCTTTTTTTTAACCTAATCTAAAATCAAAAAACACAAAAAAGTCAAAAATCAAAAATACAAGTATGTAGTAAAATAAATAAAAATTTAAAAATGTTTATTTTTACGAACATTTGTAAAAACTTTATATTGTAAAACTACTATAATAGAAAACCTTAGTTAATGTAATTTTGAAGAAAAAATTGTAAATATTTATTATTTTGTAATAAAAGAAAAAAAAAAAAAAAAAAAAACCTTCAATTTAAACTATCAAAGGTAAACTTTTAATTTAAACCATTAAAGGTAAATCATTAAAGTTCAAATTGTAGATGAGATTTCATTTTTAATAAGGTTAGAGTCCTTTGTACATTGATCCACCACATGTTTTCCATTTCTTGGGTTCCTCTCCATCTAATAGAAAAATTGTTATTCTGCAACTTCTTTATAATCATCTCATGCGTTATGCTTAGATTGTAATACTTTCTCTAAAAAATTGCAAGTTTCGGTTGCTTTTTTTTTTAAGAAAGAATTTTCTAGATCGAGGGTACTATAAGAAACTTTGGTAGGAATTTTTTTAAAGTTAAGCTATTCCTTTTTTAAAATTTTGAACTCTATATTATCATTAGGTGTTGTCTCCTTTTGAAATAAAGCATTCCAAATCCAAAATTACCCCAGAAACAGTTCTAAAACGTGATGGCAATTTGCAAGCCAGAGAATCGTTTTCATAGATTTGGTTTCCTCAAGAGGAGTTTTGCTGCTCCTTTCTCACTCAAGTATTGAAAGCCTTTTAAATCTCAAAAATTTGGGTGACAATATTTTTCTTAAGATTCCATTCTTTTAAATCTTCTATAATTCCTCTACAGGTAGAAATTCCTGTACCAGACTGAATAGGTTTAAAAGATAAAATTTTTCTAAAACCAATTACTAAAACAGTTAAATAGTTGAACTTTTTACCAGATATTTGCTTCATGAGTTTCCCATCCAAGTGAAGAGTTAAATAATCTGATTTAAGTTTTGCTTTAAACTCTGAAATTATACTTATTGACATAATTTGCCTTTTTTGCTTACCTGCTTTTCTAATTGTATTTATTGAACTGTCCACTTCTTTAGCTTTAATACTACCTAAAAACATATTAACTGATTTTATTTAGTTAATAAGGACAGATACTTATTAAGAACAGATAACTTTTTGAATTCATTTTTTTCTTAAATAAAAATGTTCTTCCCTTCCTGACTATATTTGATGTTATTTTAAAGATATAGTCATGTTTTGTTTTCTACTTTTTTTACAACATAGAGCAAATTTTCAGCAATTTTGAATATATGTTTTCAAATAAATTAATTTTGGCCTAATTTTAACTTATTCGAGATCACTGTGCATTGTAGCCACAAGATGCAACCATTGGATATCTATACTTAAACATTATTACAATGCAGTATGTGATTATTAGGTTGTATCTAATCCAAGGTCAGTAATCACCTATGATTTGGCTGAAGTTGTAACAAAAGCTTATGTGCAGGCTTTTACAATAGCTAACATTTCTACAGATTTGTAACAAACTGTGTAGAAACTATTATCGCTAACCCGTTTCCCATGCCCCATTGTTCATGCCCAAGCTTTTAATCAGTCATTGGCACCAAGTCTGCCGCCAGGTTCAGCTTGAAGTGTATTGCCTATTCAGCCAATGAAAATATCTGATCATGGTAGTCAGCTATAATATATCTCATGTAGCAAGCCTAGAAAAATTAAAGTCGTTTTTAAAAGCTAGATCAAGAAAGTTCGTTAAAAGACATAAGTGATAGTGCACCCAAATACTGACTGACACTTCTGTTCAAAACAAACTAAATAAGATTTATAGAATAAAAATCTCAGTCAAAAAAGAAAAAGCATCATGAATCTCAAAGTAAAATCTTCATGACAAGATAAGAAAAAAACTTCATCTTGAAAGCGATAAAAAAAATACATATACATTTTAAACAGCAGTAACAGTGACAATACATTAGAATAACAACACTTAAATGAATGATCTTGTAGCTCTGTAGCCTTGCCACTAACATAAAGGAGGTGAACTGTCGCAAAATAAATGGGGATAGTTGTCACAGTTGCCTCAACTCTAGGTGACATTTTTTCAAACAATACGCCGCTAATCAAAATTTTCCTTATGATTGTATATATATGTTAAAGAGCAAATTTTTTTTATTTAAAATATTATTTAAAAAATTACAGTAAAAAATTTATATCTATCCAAATAAACATCTATAATCTAAAATATTTAATATATCAATACAGGTATATATATATGGACAAGTGAAAATTTTTTCTTTCCTATCAAAATAATATAAAAATTCCCAAATCTTGGATAGTAAAAAAAAAAAAACTGGTAGAGAAAGGTTCACTAATTTTACGAAGCGTCATTTTGATACTTTAATCAAAAAACCTGGAGTTAGTATTTTAGATCAAGCAACCAGTTACTAAGCAGAATGTTGCGATTCGAAGCAATGTTGGCATATTTACTCATTCTTAGCATATGAGATTTGGAATTAGAATAAAACAGAGATAACTACTGTAAAGAGACCTAAAAAAGTTATTGCTAAGAAAGGATTAATACAAGTAGGAGCCATTAAATCAGCTGATTAAGGAACATATGTAAATCTAGCATGCAGTAAATACTATCGGAAATAGCCTTTCACCTTTTTTTATTTTTCTTCATTAAAGCCTTAAAGATCATTTCTTATTTGGAGCGCCAACAGGAAGTGCGGAAAATGCCAATCTAAGTGATTGAATGAAAGAAAAAACATTTTTAAATGTTAGGTATGCAGAAATCGCGTTTTACGGAACCGAATTTTGTGATAAAATTATGTGCTACATTTTTTGAAGCCTGTTTTGAGTTAGCGTGGTGAAGACTTGTTTTGTTGGAAAACTTTTTAAAATTTCATGTCAACCTAGATTATTTTTAGGAAATAGAATAGTTAAACTTTATTACTATGTGGCTTAAGAATATATTAATTTATTGCTGAGTTTATTGGTGTCAAAAACTTTGTTGCACTTATGGGATGAAAACAATGTCAAAGATAAAATTACTAATTACTTTTAACTTTTCTTTTATTTTAATTTTTCATTTATCCTGGCAAATTACACTGAATATTTTTTTGTGGCATGCAGTCTATTTTTAGTCGCACTTTTGGTATCTAATTTTTATTTTATCCGGTATTTGTTATTTATTTAAACGTTGAGTGAGACAAAGGGGCCAGTTGATTATTTAATTTTATTTCATTTTTGATTTAGATGAATGAAAAAGTAAAAAAATAACAAAAGGTTTAATATGTTAGCCTGTATCTAACTTGAATTATAAACTTTTACTTTTTTTCATATAAAGTAAATAAACTATTTTTAATGTTTCCATACATTAACTTAAATTTCAAAGAGCTTTCTTCAGTATGGAAAAAGAAAACCCTTTTATAAACGAGTTGAGAGTCTAAAATGGTGCAGAGGTTAAAGAGACTTAAAATTAACTTTAGACTAATGAAAAAGTGTCCTATGGTAAGATTACCAGAATCACCTTTTGTGTCACAATATGGTAGTCGAAAAAAAAAAAAAAAAAAAAGGAGGTGAAGCATATAATTTAGAGTGTACACGTGCCCTTATGTAACGAGACAAAAAATTATTGTTTTTGGGCTTTAGTTGCTTATTGAGTCGGATACCTGTACAGAAATAATGGAATCATGGACTAACTAAAATATAATGGTACACAAGAAACATTTTATTTTATTTCAGCAGATAAAACCAAGTATAACACACCTTTACGAATGGATTAGATGCTAAACTCAGCGACAGAAAACCTAGCAACAAAGGTAAACTGTTTTTAACAAATAAAATGGAAAATGATTGTATTATATATTTTGTATTTAACAACAAAGCTCTAAAAAATTAGAAACCATTACATATTTTACCATTCCTTTTTTAAAAAAATTAATTTTCCCATTTTAGTTGATTTTTACTATGTTCGGATTTTTTTTATAAGTTTAACGGTTTTATTTTATTTATTTATTTTTTAATTACGGACACAGTGTAATAAAAATTACTATTTCATATAATTAAAATAAATTTAAAAACTAATTAAGAAAACTATTATTTATTTTTTCCTTTTTTAAAAAAACATGCTGTCTTTTTTTTTAAGACGCTGTATAAATTAAAAAAAATTTATAAAAAAAAAACTTCATGTGCTTTCTTTCAAAATATATGATAATTTTTGAAAACTTTTGTTTTTAAAAGTATTCACAGACATTTTATTGGCTTTTATACTCTCTAACACTACTAGTAAATTTTCTAAATCTCTTTCCAGACTATCTAAAATATTTACATTCTAATCAACTTATGTTATATAACTCAAAAGTTAGGCTTCCAAAACTTCTAGAGAATCTTAAACAGTATCTGCAATAAGGGCATATCTGTTATTTCATCTCACTTGCACGGTTTAGATTTTTTTTACCTCACCTAAAGACAAAGCTGAATTGCATGCTAAGAACTCTTCATCAATCTTATCTCTTGATTTTACTAATGACATCCTATCAGATATGGCCGACAAACAGGTTGATTACTCCATCCCATTTTGACCCTTATGAACAAATTTTAAAACACGGAGTGTCATAACATATAGAATAAAAAATAAAATAAAAAAAAAAACTTTTTTATTTTTTATTTTGGATGACTATATATACTTGCGCCACTTTTTAAACAATTGGCGCCGATATAAATTTATAAATCATTAACTATACAATAACGTCATAACAAAGAATAGAAAGTTTTTATCTATACCGATTGTGCGCATTTATTACTATTATTTTGGTTAACTGGTAGTATTTCAAAAGCGCACAAATTCGTTATGAAAATAAAAAAACGTGATTTTTAAAAACGATAGTGTTGAAGCCAATACACAGCAATTTAAAATTTGTTATACACTTTTAGATATCATACAGTTCACCCACTTTAAGCCCTGGCTATTTGTTAGGGATTTGTGCAAGATTAGCTAAGTTTCGTGGCCTACTATTATTCTTGTTAACCTCCTGCCATCGTGTCGGAGAGCTTTATATATCTACAAGGCATCGTGGTGTTTGACCTGCAATTTTTAAGTAAAACTTGATTTCATAAGTATTGATATTTTAGTTTATTATTTAAGAATAATATATTTCATAAAAGTTACAGATTGTTGTAAAACTATGGTTTGCTAAATGGTTCAAAGTCATATAGAAACGGAAAGAATCAAAGCTGAAGTCCTTCTGAAAGTAATTTTTGTTGATAAAGACAAGCCACTAGGTCTTAAGTTGTATATTTCACCAAGACTACTGGTTAATTTTTGGTATTCAAGATAATAGTTTGAGGAAAGGTCTACGGATGAGGCTCCCGCAGACTTTTTGAATACAATGAATTTCAAAACTTTTAAAACCTTCCAAAGTTGTCAACAACACATTAGGACTCACAGCAAAGTTGTATATCTGTTGACCATAGTTTAAGAAATTTAATTCTCAAAACAAAATATATGTTTTTTGTTTATAGAAATAAGTAGCAGGGTAGGATATTTATTTCCTTAAATAAGAACGTATTTCTTGATTTAAAGAAAAAATTTCCTAATAAAAATTTAATTTTGCCTTCAGTAAAATTTATTCAAGAAAATGTAGAGCGTGTGATAAGCTTGGAGAAGCTTCAGGAGCTATTTCAAATAAAGAATTCTCAATAAAAAAAACCATTAAAAAAATATGAGGGAGAAGAAGAGTGGATTCAAGGACATTTGTCTTATTGTTGCATAAGTGGAAATGACCTCAAAGATTAATAAGAAATCACTTTACAATACTCAAACTATTAATTTATCTATCGTAATTAGTGAAAGATAGGTACAACATATTTATTAAATTAATAAGCGCAGTAGTTCTTTTTGTGCAGGAACACACTAGGAAAGTATTGTTGAAAATTTAGCTGGATTTGACATCAGAATCTACTCGCATCAATGCTTAGAAATTGCTCTAAATTTAGTCAGAAAACGTGAAAAGCGTAAATTCGAACAATCGGCGCAAATATGTCTAAGAAGAAAAAATAAAAATTTAAAGATTTTTTTATATAAGTTTGGCCTCTACGCCACTCATTAACCACTCCGCAAAAAATTGGTTGTCGAAAAAATAATTGGCTAAGGTTGATCCTTTACTTGACATTCGTATAACTCCAGCTTCGGTATACAAGTGTATCTAAGTGATTTCTTGCTTAGACTCTTCTACAGCTTGTTGTCCGGACAAAATACCTTTTTTTGTCTTGCATAAGAGTTTTCCGGTCTGTCTTCTATACTTTCAAAACTATTTAACAAGTGCTTACCAATGTATTTTTTCCAGTCAGCTGGAAAGCGGCATTTTTTATTCCAATTTTCAAAAAGTATGGAGAGGATCTGACTCGTCTAACTATAGCCGAGGGGAGAATCCAGTATTTTTTGATGTTTGAGACGCCATAAATTTATATGTTTATACTTATATTAAATAAGAGTGTTTTGCAAAAATTGCGTTGATTGGAGTCTGGGAACAAAAAACTGGTAAAACACTTTTTGTACTATTCTTAAATAAATTTATATTCATCGATAAGTTCTAAATTTTTGTAAACTATTCTCTTACTGTTCAAAAATAATGACCTTATAAAATTTCTAACCCCTCAAATTAGTGGGGGTTTAAACTTTGTCATGATTTTACAAATTCGCTAAGAGATTATTGTATGATCTTCAAAATTTATCGATGAATATAAATTTATTTAAGAAAAGTACAAAAGATATTTATTATCTTGTTGCTCTCTAGTTTGGGGCAGTTGTGGCCATATATTTAGGGTGTTTTTTTTCCCCAGTCTCCAATTATCTCATTATTTCGGAAATCATCCGTAATTAGTATAGGTATAAATATATAATTTATTCTATATCTGGAGGTTAGCTTTTTCAAACATTAAAAAACGCAAGATCGTTCCCGGTTTCCGTCACATTACTCTTCTTACAATAAAAACAAGGAACTTGAGCCTTTAATTATCAAACAATTGAACTTAAATGTACAAAACTATTTTCTGATCATCAAAATGGATTTCAATTTTATTGTTCTAATGATGATTTGTTAACGGTAATAACTAACAGGTTTTATTTTGTATTATAAAGATGCAAAAAGGTTAGGGCTATTGCTCTGGGTATTTCTAAAATCTTTGATAAAGTTTGACATGCTGGTCTTCTCCATAAGCTCTCTTATTATTGTGTATCAGATAACATCTTAAAGATTTTTTAATCTTTCTTTAACAATCTTAGTAAACAAGCTGTTCTCGATAGACAGCACTCTTCTTCATTTCAGTAACTTCAGAGGTTCCTTAGAGTTCTATCATTGACCCCATGTTTTTTTTAAGTTTCATTAATGATTATCAAGAAATTCTCAGATCTAAGGTGATATTGTTTGCTGATAAAACTACCACTTATTCTTGTCTTGATAAAAAGCCAACACTCTCTAATTGCTTGTTGGGAGTATTTGAGCTTGAAAAGGATCTCACTTCTGCTAAACCATGGGGCATTAAGTGGCTGGCATACTTCAACTCAATTTTTTTCAGCTATTCAACAAAACTCAATTTTTTTCAGCTATTCGTTATCGCAATAATCTTCCTATATTTATGAACGGTAAGGTGCAGAGTGAGTCATCTACCCTTCGTATTCTAGGATTAACTCTTACTATATATATAATATAATATGAAATAATTTTCAAACAATTTAGAATTTTAGAATCAGTATTTTGCTTTTGAAATATAAAAAAAAAAACTTTAAAAGCTTACTGATATTTAAGTTATTAAACAAAGTGTTTATACTTTGTAATAAAATTTTATTAAATATATTATATATATAAATAAAGTTAATTAATAAAATTTAAAAAAAAATTTAATATGATGGTTAAACAAATAATCCGCCGAGCCAGATATTTCATGCTACTGGTACTTCAATAATGTCTACTCATTCATTAAGCTACAAGGGATGGCAAAAACAAAATAATTAAAGAATTCACAGGACCAACGATAAATGACTTCAAAATTTTTTTATCTCAAATTTGGAAATTGGTTGACAAATATTATCCTATTGGCATTTGATCTTGTGACTTAAAAATTCTGGAGCTCATTGAAAAAAGTATAAGAGAATCAGAAGCTAAATGATTAATCTGCAGTGTAAATTGTCATTGTTAAAGAAGTCAACCTACATTAAAATGAAAAATTTACAATATTGCAAGTAATACTATGTTTTATATGATTTGCAAGTGATGCTATATTTTCTTAGGATCAGTCAAAAATTAATAAAAATAAAGAATATCAGTATCTACTGAAATAATTCTGCCACAGTCCCACTCTACATAGTCTTTGCTAATTGATGTAGTGAATCTTTTCCGACAGTGTATAAATATATCTGGCATACAGATACGGGTAAGAACCAGTACCTGTATGCTAGATGCGGATTACTACCAGTATTTGTATGTTAACAATATATGAAAAGTTTCCAATGAGAGAGGTGTAGAATTTTTTTGTACTCAAAATTGAAAGTGGAAGCAGGTGATTTAGCACAGCTAGCTTACAAAGACCCTAAACTTTTCAAAATTTAAAATTCCAAAGTAAAAAGAGTCAAAGACCCTTTTGTTTAAAAACAAGATGTCAGTTAGTGAAGTCACAGGGTTTAAAAATTTGCGGTTTAATACAGTGTTCTAGGTCATTTCTTTGACTTTGCAGGGCTTTGAATTGGTAAGCAAATAAAGCTTCAAGCCTACTTCAAAACTGTCTTAGCTAATCACTCAACTTGTGGAAAAGAGACAAATATTCCCAGATCATATTAGAAAGACTGGGTTAGATGGAGAGGAATTTTAAAATGTTTCATTAAGATTCTTAATTGAGACGTAAATGAACATTAGAGTTCTCATACAGGGTTTAAAGCATAACAAGTTCAAGCAAAAATGATAAGTTAAAAAACTTTTCATTTAGTCTAATGTTCAAGATGTCAAATACAATCATTACAACATCAAACAGGAGATAGATCTATTGCATGTTGTAACAGAAAAGTATTTCTTCGCATTTAACTTAAAGTTTACTAATACTTATTTGGCATTGAAGCAGTTTCCTCTACTCACTCCTGCAGTTGGTATAATTTTTTAAGCAGGGCATACAGAATTTTACAATATATGATCAAAAATGGTAACTGGGGAACTTTCAGACTGTTAAAAAGTTATACAAATAATTTTAATTCAGAATTTTAATCTTGGTTTTTTTCCCAGACACATATTATGGTTAAAGATAATTTAGAGCAGAAAGAAAGGGCTCGTTTTTTTCTAAACCTCACAGAAAGCAAAATTAGACTCTCTGCTACAGCCTTCAAGAAGTGTGTTCTAAATCCTTTGCTATATCCATCCACTAGATAACACACCAGCTTCAGAAATCTTCCATCGATTAAAGCTTCACTTATTTTCTGGAAATACAAACCATTTTTATAGCATAGGTGATAAAATGCTCTCCAAAATAGAAACATCAGTTCCTATAATTATGTGTAATAAAGCTATAGGGTTTCATGCGCCAAAATTGCACATTGACCAAAGTTCCAGGTTGTCTTAAACTGTATTAATCAAAATGCTGAGGTTAGTTATTGTTTATAACAATAGACAAACACATTTCAAGATTTAATTGGAGACATTTGCATTTTTAGACTCTTCCTTTTTTATAAATATTTCATACTCAATTTAATCTTTAACAATACTTATATTATATTTGTAATTCATATGTATAAAAATACTACATTTTTGAATATCGAATCTGAATATAGTTTCCTATTTCTTGGAAAAATTAAACAGCTAATTAAAGTAAAAGTAATCAATAACTTTGAAACAACTATATAAGACTTTATGCTTACACAAGGCATTATTATGTTTTTTCAAGATTACAGAGTTAAATAATTCCAAAATATTTATCAAAACGTTTATTTTTATAGTTAGTTTATTAACTTAGTAACTATTGTTGATAAGAAAACATATTACCCATCAAATAAAAGCTTTGTCTATTGTGAACATTTTGAGATTTTCAGAGTTCTTAAGTTGTATAATAATCTTGGAATAAAACATGATTGAATAAAATATTTTTTGCTTATAAATGTAAAAGTAGTGGACTTTGGTGTTTTTACAAAAACGCGTTTTTTCTTGAATCCCGTCAAAAATTTTCCTTGGTTTTATTTTCTTAAAACAGACATCAGTTCGAACTGAGAAAGATATGACATGACCCTGAATCTAATTACTATCTTTTGGGTGAGACCAGAATAGTTTGGTCTCACCCAAAAGTAGACTACCTTTAGTTAGTAATTGTCTCACCCAAAAGGTAGACTCTCTTAGGTGAGACCAGTCAAATAAAAGAATTTTTTTTTTTGAAAATAAACAAAAACTATATCTAAAAGAAATATCAACTATTTACTTTTAAGTAAATATAATGCTTAAACAAACAAAGAAAATTAAAAAGATTCAGAAATTAAATTATTTTCCGAGATGATTTTGTAGTAGTAAAAAAAATTTATTATAAAATACAAAATAAGAATCTTTAACTTTTAAACGAAAAAAAAGGCCATATGTTAATGATAAAATAAAAGACCATAAATAGCAATATATTATTTATATTCGTAGATACATAAGCATGTGGTGGTTTTCTGTGTCTCTTTTTTTTTTCCTTTTATTTTTAGTATTAATATTTGTTTATTTTCTATGCAGTTAAAAACTTTGAAATTTTTTATTAAGAACCTACGTTTAATAAAACCATCTTTTAATAAAACTAGTCTTGTTTCCTTTTAAACTTAATTTTAATAGTTTTTTATATTGAACTAAAAAAAAATCATGGCGTTTGCAATGTTCACACAAAATTTAATATTGTTTTAATAGGATTATTTATTTAACACTAAAAGAGTGTAAATTTTTACGAAACTCTAGTAAAATAATTTAAATTCTTCGCAAAAACCCTGAAAATTTACAGGAGTAATGTTAAACAAGGTAAAAGTTACATTACGTTTAAATATATACACTCCTAGTCGGCGCTTACGGGGACAAGCTTTTTTGTTCCCTTTTTATTTTTGCTTTTTTCCTTTTTCCATATTTTTTTTATCATAAATATAATTAGTTTTTAATTTTTATCATATTTTTTTTTATTTATACATATTTAAATTTATTTTTTTGTTACTAAATTATGTTTTTTTTTGTTATATAATATATAACAAAAAAAAACATAATTTAGTAACATTGTTATATAATTATAACAAATTGTTATATAATATATAACAAAATATATTAAAATATATAAATATATGTATTGTTATATAATATATAACAAAAAAAAACATAATTTAGTAACAAAAAAATATGATAATATATTATATTTTATTTCATTTTTATTTTCATCCATTTACAAAAATGATTAATTACGGTAATATAACCATATTCAAACTTTGCCGTAACCCTAACCCTAAGCTTGATCTTAATGCTTATCCAAACCAAACCCTCAGTCGATGTAGCAGAACTCCACTGCGAGTTAGGCTGTTTTATAGTCGATGTATGTACTTTTCGTTCTCTGTAAAAGTAATGGGTACACTAAAATGTCCCTGATTATGCTATTGTCCCCGTAAGTGTTCGTTTTTTTGTAAAATCTGTCCTCGTAAGTGTCACAGTAAAGCTGTTTATTGCAGCTTAAATCATTTTATTGGTTTAGTTATATTTTTAATTAGTATAGTCATTCGGTTAACTACTTTACTTAGTTATTCAACCTATTTTGCTGAGTAGGTACAACAGTTTTTCAAACTAAGCATATTACTGTCATACCATTTTATTTTCTGTCACTATACTGTAATTATCAAATTTTTTACAATACCAATTACAAAATTTACAAAGAAATTTTAAACTTTTTATTCTAAAACAGTAAAGTTCAAAACAAAAAAAAAAATTCGTAATATCAATTTAATAGTTTAACATTAATACATAATTGTAATATAAAAATCATTTTAATTTTTTTTAGCGGTTTAAGTTTAAAAATATTTGGTAATAAATAAATGCTCAAATAACTGTAAATTATATGACTTTTAATCGAAAGTATATACCTTTAAATTAATGTTCTATACTTTTGCATATATTAGTTTGTTAAAAGCTCCAATTGCACCGTGCTATTTAATATTTATCAGAATATTATCTGAAAATTGTACTTTTCATAAACGATATTTTGTCTTGAGAAATAATTTTAATAATTTATTATGACTTATGTTAATTTTTTGATAAATAAAATGTTAATATGGTTTAATAAATAAAACATTTAAGGGGCGTAATTGAATAATTCTAATCGAACTCTGTCGAATGTTTTTTTTTAAATTACGAATAGTTTTTTGTATGAAACATAAATAAGTTTTACGATATTTGCTTTATATTTTGAAAAGAGTTTCAGATCTTACATCCATGATGGGTCATAATGTATATATATATAGTATTTAACCATAATAGTATAATCTAAAGAAGTCACCAATAAATTCACAGAAATTGATGAGATTCATGTATATGAAATAATTAATCAATCTTAAGTTAAATTTGATTGATTATTTCATATACATGCAACATTTTATATCTTGAGTTTTAAGTGTTTTTCATGCTATCATTTTTTATTTATTTATTTGATAAAATAAATCTGATAACTAGAACAAAAAGTTTAAACATTTACTAAGAAATGCTAAAGGTCGCGTGACTGATTAAAATTTAGCACTTTTATAAGTCACCCATAAACGTCAACACTTATAAATATTTTATGAACGTTTATAAACGTCACAAAAAGTAGACTGCTTAAATGTCACTCGTTGAAAAATATTGAATTCTATATCATGCGTAAATATATATACTTATATGCATGTTTATATATATATATATATATATATATATATATATATATATATATATATATATATATATATATATATATATATATATATATATATATATATATATATATATATATATATATATTATTATTATTATTATTATTATTATTATTCAGTGATCAAATACAAATACAATAATCTATTTATAATTTGATGAAGAGGTGCTACACCAGGCCCCCCTATGCTGACGAACATGGAGATACAGAAGCTACAGACAAAGCAGCAATTGTCTCTATAAAGTTACTTTCTTGTGTTGTTTTTGAAAGCGTTGATGGATTGAGCGTTCATTGCTTCTTGCGAAAGCGCATTCCATGGGGCGACAATTCTATTTGAAAAAAGGTTATACCGCTCCTCGCAGTTTTTTACCATCTGACGTTCTAGTTTATGATTATGGCCTCTTAGAATATACTTATCTTTACTTTTTGAAATTTTTTGCGGGACAACAAAACTAACAAGCTTGAGTTTACGAGTGATTTTGAATTGCTCGATAAGATCTGCTCTTTTGCGGCGTTCTTCAAGAGTTGTTAAACCGAGCCGTTGGAGTCGATCTTCATAGGTCATGTGTTTAATAGTCGATATTGTTTTTGTTGCTCGATGTTGGACTTGCTCGAGAATGGCAATGTCTGATTTTAAATGCGGTGACCAGGTTTGTACAGCAAACTCAAGATGGGGGCGAATGTAAGTGAGATACAGAGTGCGCCATAAATAAAAACTGCGACTGCGAAATGTTTTTTTGAATCGCCCTAGCACTCTATTCGCTACTGATACAGCTGACTCTATTTGCGGTCTAACGTTAAGGTCATTCGAGACCATCACACCAAGGTCTCCTTCGACTTTGGTTTCTTCGAGAGGACGACGGGTGCCGTCGACGTTTGACATTGAGTATTTGTACGTTGACTGGTTACATCCGCGCCCAAC
>NC_088931.1:15037500-15075000 GCF_038396675.1 Hydra vulgaris
AATTTTTCTTATTTAATACTGTGTTTCATCAATGAAGACTCATCAAAAATGAATGATCAAATTAATAAAACTTCAATTTATACCAAAAATTAAATTAGAGGAAGTCGCATATGTCTTAACTACTGTAAGTTTTCACACATTTGTGGAATTTGCTGACACTATTATAAAAAGAATTCTTTAGAAATCATTACTTATGCTTTTTTAGAAAAATATTTATCAAAGGGGGATTTAATGTAAATATTATTTGAGATCATTTCTCTTTATAGTTTTTCAGGAGGAACTTATTTTCATGTGTGCATTCAGAAATTAATTCCGATGTTTTGTTTAATAAACATTCTTAGTTTGCATGTGTAATTATTTTAAATTTTTCTTGTAAACATTGTATACATTTTTTGGAAATATTGTTATATGCAGGCGCTGTTTTAAGGATGGACTAATTCAGTATAAAATCATCAATATTTTTATTTTTCAATTCTCATATATATTTTGACAGCATGGTGTCTTTTTGAATACTTTTTATTTTAAAAAGATTGCTTATGATTGACAAAACAATTTTTCCATTCACCCTCTGTTATGCCAATATATTGTTTATCAGGTACATTCTTAGAGGAAACAACACATTTATATACCACATTTTTTGACAAACAACTTCCATCGGACAATTGATTTATTTAGTAAAATAATTAATGTAAATGATTTAGGCCTTTATCGCGACGATAATGTAATAGTAATGCTTAAAAAATCTGGTCCACAGCTCGATAAAATTAGAAAAGATATTATAAAAATATTTAAAAATATTGGCTTTCAAATCGAATTAAACATAAATTTAAAAATTGTGAACTTTCTTGATGTCACATTTAACCACTCTGAAAAGTCATATAAGCCTTTCAAAAAACCAAACAATGAATAATTGTATATTAATATTAACTCAAATCATCCAACCCAATTTCCAAAACAAATCCTGATTTCAATAAATAACAGGCTAAACCAAAACTCCTCTTATGAAAATTTGTTCAATTCCTATAAACGAATATTTGAAGATGCCCTTAAAAAAAGTGGTTTTGAAAATTTTGAACTAAAATTTGACCCTGAAAAAAAGAATACAAAAAAGCAAAATAGAACTAGAAATGTTATTTGGTTCAAACCCCTCCCCCCCCCCCCCGCCTTATGTAGCAAAAATGTTTCCACTAATATAGGAAAAGTGTTTTAAAAACTGGTCGATAAGCATTTCCCGCCCTCTAATAAATTACATAAAATTTTCAATTGAAACACAACTAAAGTTAGCTACAGTTGCACAAAAAATATGGAAAGAATAATAAAAGGTCACAATAATGCCTTCTTAAGCAAAAAAGAAATCCTAAATGAAAAAACTACAATAAATTGTATTTGTAAACAAAAACACAATTGTCCGATGGAAGTTGTTTGTCAAAAAATGTGGTATATAAATGTGTTGTTTCCTCTAAGAATGTACCTGATAAACAATATATTGGCATAACAGAGGGTGAATGGAAAAATTGTTTTGTCAATCATAAGCAATCTTTTTAAAATAAAAAGTATTCAAAAAGACACCATGCTGTCAAAATATATATGAGAATTGAAAAATAAAAATATTGATGATTTTATACTGAATTAGTCCATCCTTAAAACAGCGCCTGCATATAACAATATTTCCAAAAAATGTATACAATGTTTACAAGAAAAATTTAAAATAATTACACATGCAAACTAAGAATGTTTATTAAACAAAACATCGGAATTAATTTCTGAATGCACACATGAAAATAAGTTCCTCCTGAAAAACTATAAAGAGAAATGATCTCAAATAATATTTACATTAAATCCCCCTTTGATAAATATTTTTCTAAAAAAGCATAAGTAATCATTTCTAAAGAATTCTTTTTATAATAGTGTCAGCAAATTCCACAAATGTGTGAAAACTTACAGTAGTTAAGACATATGCGACTTCCTCTAATTTAATTTTTGGTATAAATTGAAGTTTTATTAATTTGATCATTCATTTTTGATGAGTCTTCATTGATGAAACACAGTATTAAATAAGAAAAATTTCCTTAAGTGATTTTCTACTAATTTATATATATATATATATATATATATATATATATATATATATATATATATATATATATATATATATATATATATATATATATATATATATATATATATATATATATATATATATATATATATATATATATATAAGATTTTTTAATGGTGTGGGAGGCGGGTTGACGTTTTTGTTTTTTGCCGACAAAAGTCAACAAAAAAAAAAATTGTCTAAAATTTATCTAGAAAATTTATCTAAAAAGAAAAAACGAGGTTGTCGTTGGTCGATATTTGCCGACTACCAACTACATCTAACTAGTTCCAATTTTACCGACTTTAGTGTTTAATTAGCCGACAAATAAAATTCGTAGAACGCAAGACACCCTTCGCCAGCACCTCTGGACGGCCCTATATATATATATATATATATATATATATATATATATATATATATATATATATATATATATATATATATATATATATATATATATATATATATATATATATATATATATATATATATATATATATACATATATATATATATATATATATTTATATATATATATATATATATATATATATATATATATATATATATATATATATATATATATATATATATATATATATACATACATACATAATGATCGTTATTAAAAGTTAAAAGAAATCGGGCATTCGTTAAAGACCATACGGTCTTCTCGTCGATTACCACTTAGAACTGTTAGTATTAAAATATATAAGATATTTATGAGATAAATAATAATTTAACTAAGTAAGAAACTTTCTTTTTGAGGACATATACTTGAAGCTAAACGAAAAACTAAAAACTAAAAATAAAACAGTAAAATAAAATATTCCGTTATAAATATATATATGATTGACTATTTCAATTACTATATGGTCTTTTTAAAGATTAGTTTAAAACCAAAATTATTTAAGTTTAAAAATAGTTTTTATTCAAGTTAGATTATATCGTAAATTACGGGACCTAAAAAAGAAATATTTTGAATTCATAACGTTCAAAATTAAGTCAAGTTCAAAAGACTTCCAAAACGCTCAAAACCCGTTCAAAAGTTGTTCAAACCGTTCAAAAGGCGTTTAAACGACGCCTTTTTTTGATTCCGTACCCACTTGGTACACGTTGAAAGTGTTTTGAAAATACAGAAAGTATCGTTATAAGCTTATAGTTGGCAATGAATGATTTTAACATTTTTATATTGGAATTCTTTTTGCTATTTAAGTAAGTCCAAAAAAAAGTTTTTGGGAGTTTCTTTTTCAAATTAGTTATTTTTGGTCACAATCTGAAATAGTGTAAGATTTTTTACTTTTATAAATATCGGATATTTATTTTTACATTTATGAACATCAAAAATAATCCATTGATCAGAAGTCTTCGACTAATATGTTCAAATTACTTTATCACTAGACGTTTCATGAAATCCTGATGCCTATTTTTTGTTTAAATAGGAAAAGCTTCTTCCAATTCTTTATATCTGAATTCATTGTCGTTAATGACAAAACTACCTAAACGGGTAACTTGCGGGTTTTAGGAATTTTTTTCAATGAATCAAATATTAGAATCATTTTATTAGCAAGACATTTATAAAATATTTATTGAATTCTTTCAAGATTTGTTTTTTACAGAACATATTAGTGTCGTTGATATTAATTCTTTTAGGTAGGGATGATGTACTCATTTTTTCCCTTTATATAATGTCATCAATGAAGCATTACTTGCCATTAAATTCGCATTTGATAATTTGATTAATAAAGTGTTTTTGAGAGTTTTTTATAAAAGTTTGGTATATATAAAAAATATTATTAATTTTGAATAATATTTTTACCAAAATATCGCAATGGGTAATATTTTTATTCAACAATATTAACCATTGGGGCAACAGAAACTAAAACTAAAACCATATCTAACCTTTTCTTTAGCGTTTAATCAAATTTTTTTATTGTTGCTGTCGATTCCCCCTTCTCTTCTTGAGGTATTTTGTATAGTTTATTCTTCAATATCTATCTTAGTTCCGTATTGTATAAAAATGTTTTTCACTGCATTTTTTTACATTTGTAAAATCTTTAAAAACCTTCTTTATTGTCGCCGACTGCTTTGACTTTATCTTCACAAACATCGCCAAAAAATTAAAGCAATATTTTATTTAATCTAGTTCGCGTCAAACATCTTGAAAATTTGTTTGAAAATTATCACGCTTTTGATTTCAGCTTGATATAGTTTCTCCAAAAAAAAACACTGAGTCTTTTTATAGATTTAGCAGCTCATCATAACAACGGAAACAAATTTTTCTGATGTTGAAACTTGTATGTCTGAAGTTAAAACAAATAAATTATTTTATGTAAAAAGTTACACAACAAAAAACTTTTTTTTCTCTGTGATGAAAAACGAGTCCGTGTACCAAGAAATAAATATAATTCAATTTTTGTCATTATATAATTAGGTATATATTTAATGATATATGTTATACAAATGAAAATGATAATGATTTACATTAAAAAAAAATAGATACTAGAGTACTAAAACATTCGAATACATTTAAAATATTTATTACCAAAAGTTTTATGGAAATAAAAATCGAGCATTTATTTTCTCAATTTTAAAAATCGAATACTTTATTAATGATAAAGATAATGCCCAGCGGGTATGGACTTAAAAAGACTTCTTTTGAATGTTCAAAAGACGTCCAAAACGTTTAAAAGACGTTCATAAGCCGTTTAAAAGACTTTTTTTTTACCTTCTTGCCCACGAGGTGGTTTGCTTAAAGCTCAAGGCTATTTTTAATATCCCAGTAAAGGTATTTTTAACTTAGAACAATTTATTAAAAATAAAAACTATTTTTAGTCGCTAAACATCTTGGTTTTTAAACACCATATTAAGTTACTTTACAAAAAGATTGCATGGTTATTTACTTTCACAACAAATTGAAAAAAATTGTTTACATATGGCCATTGTGTTTGCCGAATTGTTTACATATGGCCAGATTGGTACATATGGCCATATAATTGAATGAGACGCAAGCAATGCTATTTTGGAAGCAAAATTTAAAATTCAAGCCGTTTTAGTTTAAAAACAATTATTTTGGTTTAAAAACCAAAAAAACAGACCATTATGCATTTTTTATGCTTTTTTATATAAATAATATACTTTCATTTCCTCTAACTTATCTATTTTGAATATATAAATAAGCAAGTATATATTTTTAATTATTTTTAAAATAATATAACTAACTTGTAATATTTATCAATATTACTATTGCTGTTAAATTTTATAAGCGTTATTTTTAATATTACAATGAACTTGATTGTCATTATTATTATGTCAAATTTATAAGGTTTGGCATACGGTTTAAAAAGAGTAGATGAAGTCAGTATTGATCAATAATTGAGCAAGTTATATGATAACTTTCTTTAACAACAACAACAACTAAAACAATGACAACAACAACAACAACAATAACAACAACAATATATATTTTATTTTTGGTTGCTTAAAGGAAGTAAACACAACATTCTAATAATTTATCATACAACTTTTTTTTTGTTTAATATATACATAGAGAGAGAAAGAGAGGGAGAGTTTTCAAAACGTTAAGATGGCTTTGTCAGGCAAAAGTCGTGCGTTTTCTAGAAACGTCACATATTGCATCAGGTGCTTACCGTGAACTTCATGCAAATAAAATATATCAATTTATATGTTACTTTTATTGATGCTGTTGTATTAATATATATTGTTTAGTATAAAAGTTTTTAATGACGTACCTGGTTAGGAATGTTTTCCAACTTTAAAAAACACTTTAATAAACAATCTTCTTCTTGAACATGTGACATATACATCGTTATGTGCAAGACGACACAAGAGATAAAGTTTATCAAAAGTTAAAAAAAAAATTAAATTATAGAAAAACATAATAAAGTTAACTTTATTATGTTTGAAAACACAACAATAACGAGAAAAACAACCTCTTACAGAGAAAACATATGTTCCATGCACGTACCATCAACTAAGTCTTTTTTCACAGCTCAGCTCTCTTAACTAAATAACTAGATTACGATTTTAAAACAACTATGACACATATGTGTCACTTGTTTTATATATCAACTCATATCAACCATGAGCAAATATGCTGTTGCTTAAAGTTGTAACAAAACGATAATGACATATACATCAATGCTAAAGGAGTTTTTTAAAAAGCCTACAATTTAGTATAGACTCTTAAATTTCACTATTAAAGTTTTTTACAAAGTTTAAAAGTAAAACACACACACTTTCCACATAAAACAAACACTTTCCACACTTACAAAAACTTGTTTTAATAAACTAAAGAACTATGAAAATATTTTATTAAGAAAATAAATTGCAAATCAAAGAATAAAACAAAAAAACTAA
This sequence comes from Hydra vulgaris, assembly GCF_038396675.1. Taxonomy (NCBI): domain Eukaryota; kingdom Metazoa; phylum Cnidaria; class Hydrozoa; order Anthoathecata; family Hydridae; genus Hydra; species Hydra vulgaris. Next base: position 15,043,982 of record NC_088931.1, read on the forward strand.
AAACATTATGTTAAAAGCCTGTTTCAAAAACACTGTTTTAAAAGTCAAAGATGACTTAGAACTAAGTACTTACTTAGTTAAACAGAAAAAAACGCAGGAATAAATAAAAAGTAAAAATAAACAATTTTTCTATAAACATTGAATGTGACTGTAGTTGTTCACAATAAATGCGTAAAACAACTACAACTCAAAATTTTTAATAAACAACCGTTCATAAATTTATAAACAAATCAACAAATTTACATTAACAGCAAAATAAAAGTGTTCACACTTGAAATTAAACATTATTTTAATGCTAACAGGTAAGAAAATATAACAACGGTTCAAAATTAGACAACAAAATACTTTTTGTCAGAAAATTCGTCAAGCAATATCTTTTATCATTCACTGACAATATATTTAAAAAAATAATTAACATTAGTTTATAAAAATAAAAAATAACTAACTTTAGTTTATAAAATTTAAAGTTTGTTTAATTTTTTATTTAATCAGTAAATTTACACGCGCAATTAAGGAAACTAGTTACAAAACTGTTGTAAAATAATATAGATTTTAGTATGAAAATAAAATAGATTTTAGTAAAATAATATAGATATTAGTATGACTACTATTATTATTATTATCATTATCATTATTCATGAATATTTATTCAGGATCGGCTTATCAATATTAAATACTGCTTTCCGTAAACAAAAAATTAACAATAAGAGCAACAAAATAAGTAAAATAATGAAGAACAAAATATAATTTAAAAAGATAAAAACCTTAAAAGAAATATTAAAATATTAAATATTAGAAATGAACATTATAAAAAGAAACTATTAAAAAGTTAATTAAATTTTATATTTTATAATGAGTTTTTTGAATATGCTGTAATTGTTAACTGATCGAATTGAAGTCGGAAGGTCGTTTTATATTTTTGCACCCATTAAAAAAAATCCTTTTCTTCCGATTTTTAATTTGACTTTTGAGAGCTCTATTGAGCATCGATGGATTCTATTGTTAAAGTTATAAATATTTACAATAAAATAGATATTAAAACTAAAAAAATCGATTTATCAATACACTGCCAAGTTATTAAGCAAGACCTAGTTGTTATAATGTTTACAATAGATCGTTGAGGCATTGCGCAAACTTTTCCTCTATTGATGATGTTATTTGCCTTTTTATTAGCTGATTTTAAAAAAGATAGCTGTGTTTTGGTTATGTCTAAATTGATCAAACTGTTTAATGTTTACAAGGGTAAAATCATCATTTGGTAAATTCTTTAGCTTGGACCTCTTGTTAAATACGGTTTCCATTTTGAAAACATGTCTATTACTTGTATTTTTTAATCGAGTACGAAAAAAGTCATTTAAAGTTAGTGATTGATCTAGTATGCATCCAAGATAGTAGGTTTTTGTAAAATTAATGATTTTGTTGCGGTATGATAATTCAATGGTTCTACCCAATGGGCACAGGACGTCCTTGAACGTCCATAGGACGCACCGTTTAGGTGCGTTTAAGTCAAAAATAGTACGCCTTGGGACGTCCAAGTACGCCTTGGGACGTCCAAAAACGTCCAAGTCCAAAATAGTACGTCCCAGACGTCCATTGGACGTCCACATTAGACTCGGACGAATTTTGAACTCGATTCGAAAAAATTCGGCTAAATTCGGAATTTGGGGTCAAATTCGAATTCAAATTTTTTCAAATTTGAGATCTAAATTTGAATTCGATTTTTAATTTCGAATTCTGATTAATTGGATAAAAATTTTAAAAATTTGAAATTCAAGTTTGAGTTTCGAATTTGATCAAATTTGGCATTGAATTTATAATTAAGTCAGAAGACACAGTTTTTTACGCAGTTATAAAATAGTTCCAAGCATTGCAACAAAATAAAGCTTTATAATAAAATTCGAAAACATTACGGTTCTATTTTTGCGCGCTAAACTATGCTTTTATTTGTTGGTATTGAAAAATTGAACATTTTCAAACAAAACAAACAATAGAATGTAACAATAAAAAACACGGAGTTTAAAGAAAAAATTGCGTGAATTCAAAGCGCATTCAAAACAATTTCATTTGCGCGTAAATTATGTCCAAGGTAATTGAAATGTCGCAATCATTATTACATCACCAAGGAGCAAATTGTATATAAACGTCCATAGGAAATTGTATTAGGAATCTAGTAGTAGGAAATTGTAAGTAGCAATCACTACAATATAAATAAAAATACTTATAATTTTACTACTTCTTGAAAAAACTAGTTCATTTTCAAACCAAAATTAGGTTAAAATTAAGTCAACATGGTTAAAAAAGCTTATCAATTATGATCTTATTTAAAAAAAAATCCAGCCTCATAACGAAAGGGACAAAAGTAATCCCAAGGTAACTTGTCAGATTAAAGTGTCCGCAGGAACAGGACCAATTTGTGGAAAGATTTTGTCTACACCTAACTCAAATACTAGCTCCCTGAGAACTCATATTAAATCTTTACATCCGGAACAGGCCAGAACAGTTTTTAAATTTGAGGTAGCATGGAATCAAAAAAGACTGGATAATACTAAGAAGCTTGATAAGTTATACAACCAAGTTTAGAAGAAAACTTCTAACAAAACAGACCGATCTGGCCTTTCAGATTCAACTCTCTTTGATTCCGGAACTGATTTTAATGCTTCGCAAGGTAAGATAAAACTTTATTTTGACTTAATTCGATTTTAAGGTCACAAATCTACAGATCGTTATAAAAACAAAGAAAGAAAATGGTGTAAATTATGTAAATTAAGCACTCATAATGACAAACCTTGTCCTAAACAACAACAGGAAAAAGATAAAGCCAAAAAGTAAACAAATCAAAATATAAATAAAAGTTATGTATTTAAAGTTGATGAAGGAAATATGCAACTTTTATCTGAAAATTGCTAATTTCTTGTTGATTGCAGTGCAACCACTCATTTAGTTAACAGTGATAAATATCTTATTTGGATGAATGATTTTGAACCAGACGAACATTATATTGAGTTGGCTGATGGTACAAAAACTAACAACGTGGCCCTAAAATGAGGAACAATTTTTGAAGAATTAACTACTGAGAATGGAAATGTAGTTCAAGTTAAACTAGAAAATACTTTATTTATACCGAGTTACCCCAATTGTATATTTTCTGTTCAAGCTGCTCTAGAAAAAGTTGCAATTGATAACTTTAAAGGTAATAAAGCAGAGTTGATTGCTAAATATGGGAAAATATTTCCAAGAAACCAGAAAGGTAGATTATACTATGTACTCAAAACTTCCGTAAGTCCGAAAGGAAACCATGGATTTATTTATTTATTTCGTCATTAAAAAAAAAGAATACAATTCCGTTTTATATAAACAAAATCTACATGACCGGGGCTAAAAGAAAAAAATATTTGCCTTATCACTACGCCCCGACGCGCTTTCATCAGCAAGCGTGTACAACCATTAAAATGTAAACATAAAATTACTTTGTACCATATAAAAAATTAATAGAAATTTCACAAGTATGTTAAGATCAGTTACTAATCTATAATCAAAAGAAAATGGTAAAAAAAAAAATTAAAAAAAAAAAAATAATAATAATAATTGCACCTAAAAACTAAAAATAAGTTAATAGGATATTTTAAGGAAAATTTGAATTAAAGACCAGTTAATAAGATAGTTGTTAAAAAAAGAAATAAAAATAGAAAAAAAAAAAAGAAATTAATTCATAAGCATCGTTAAGAAGTTTTTGTTTGAGTTTTTGTTTGAATAGAGAAAGTGAAGAACAATTTTTCAGCAGGTTATTTAATAAAGTGTTCCATAATTTAGGACCTCTGATTGCAAAAGAAAATTTAGTAACCAAATAGTGCATTTTAGGTTGCTCATAATTGTAATTTGAAAATCTTGTAGGGTACTCGTGATTAATTTTATTAAAAAGTGTATTAAATATTAAAAGAAATACTTTATTATGAAGGTTGTTCATAAATGTAAGATATTGATAAAGGTTTATTTGAATAGTTTATATAACAATGTATGAGAGAGAAATATATGATTTTCAAGCGGTTTTGGTTTCATAATTGCTTAGCTTTGTATGGAATGCCTATATTTTTTGAGATTTTATCTCCATGTGAAGTTTTCGTCAAATATTACTCCTAAAAACTTTAATGATGACCCTCTAATTATTTTAGAGTTGCCGGTATAAAGATCAGTAAGTTTTAATGGAATACTTTCTTTATCGTAAATTCTATGAAAAAAAGTATACTTATTTTTATTTAAATTTAAGACAATTTCTTTGCCTTAAACCATTCCGCTAAATTTAAAAATTCCTTGTTTACTATGGAAATAAAAGGTTGACATCTCCATTAGAACAAAATAAGTTCGTGTCATCTGCTAATGAAACTGAATTTCAAATGTTTGAAAACTTATGAAAATCGTTTACATAAACAAGAAATAAAAGTGGAACAAGAATTGAGCCTTGGGGAACACCGCAAGTTATAGTCAAGTAATCAGTTTTTCCTTCTTCGTGTGCTATGTATTGTTTTCTATTGTTTAGATGGCTTTTGAGCCATTCTATATATGTGCTTTTTATTCCAAAACCTTCAAGTTTTTTTATAAGAATACTATGGTGTAATGTATCAAAAGCTTTGCTAAGATCTATAAAAACTCAAAAGGTAAACTTACTTTCGTCAAATAATTTAAATATATTATGAACAATATTATTAATGGCATGGTCAGTTCATTAACCTGGCTGAAATCCAAACTGTTTATTATATAAAATATTATTTATAATTAGAAAAGTTAAAACTTGGTTGTACATAATTCCTTCTAAGATTTCCGAGAAGCAAAGAAGAACTGAAATTGGTCTGTAGTTTTCAGGATTAGAAATGTCTCCTGATTTGAAAATAGGTATGACCCTCGCATTTTTAAGTTTCTCCGGATAAATACCTAGTTTTAATGGTAGATTAACAATATGTAAAAGAGGGATTGTTAAGTATTTTATGAACTTTTTAATTACATTACTACTAATATTATCATACCTCACACTTTTGCTAAGTTTTTAAAGATATACCGCATCTAAGAGTTTCTTTTCAGTAATTTCATAATTATCCACCTTAGAGGTCTTATTAGGAGTAAAATATAACTCAAAGTTTACTTTATTACTTTCTATTTTCAACACTAAAGTGAAACCCACATTGACAAAATATTGATTAAGTGTTTCAGTAATTAAAGATTTATTTGTAATAGTTTTATTTTCAATGCTTAGATTTAAAGGAAGATTATTTCCCATAGTTTGATACATGGCATAAAATTCTAGGACATTGTATTTTTGCAGATTTGAAGAAATTAGAAAACGTTGTTGAAGGTATGAAGATTACCAATAGTAATAGTAATTTTTGTGAAATATGTACCTTAGGAAAACAAACAAATATACGTTACTGAGAACCTAATATGAGGGCAATATATCCATTTGATTTAGCGTATACTGATTTAGCTGGACCAATTGTTCCAATTGCAAAAGACGGTAATAAATATGTTATTGGTTTTACTGATGGTTATTCTTAATGTTTATTCACTTACTTTTTAAAGCATAAGTCAGATGCGGTATATGTAACAGAAAACTACTTAATAGACATTGCTAAATAAAAATAAAATCATTAAATGAAAACCATACGTACACTCTTACTACCTGGCCAAATGGTAAAAACCTAATAGGATGTAGATGGATTTACTCATTGAAAGGTAAATCTGATAATTGATAAGCAATTTTTTGCCACCCTTAAACACTTTGAGGTGAATATACTCAGCTCGATATGAAGGTAAGTAGTTATTATTACTAGAAGTAGTTATTGTTTTAGTCTTTACCAGAATGGACCAATCATTGCATGGAAATCTAAGAAACAAGCCTCTTTTGCTTTTTCAAGATGCAAAGCTGAGTATATGGCAATATCTGCCACATGTCAAGAGGTAGCATACCTCATCCAAAACCTGAACAATTTATTTGTGGAAAAAACACAGTATCAGTGAATGTCAAAAGCAATAATCAAAGTTCAATTGCTTTATCGAAAAACCCAGTGAAACATTCCCATTCAAAACATATACATATATGATACCATTTATAAGAGAGTATATACATAATGGAAAGATAATCTTAGAATATTTACCATCAAACGAAAACTCAACAGGTATTTTTTTAAAACCATTTAAAAGGGGTTCTGAAAATATTTAGAAACGTTATATTTGGAACATGACTTTTTCGTAAATTTAGATTTTAATATCATGTGGGGGTGTTAGGGTGATGCTATCTGCACACATTAATTATTGTAATTACAAACCATTAAGCAGTTAAATTTAATTTTAATAGCACGCGTGTCAAATGGCTTTTTCCTAATAATATTATATAGATTATATATTTAGTTAGTATTTATTCCTCCATTATGATCAACCCCAACTTAACAATATATATATATATATATATATATATATATATATATATATATATATATATATATATATATATATATATATATATATATATATATATATATATATATATATATATATATATATATATATATATATATATGTATATATATATATATATATATATATAAATATATATATATATATATATATATATATATATATATATATATATGTATATTATAGATATATATATATATGTATGTATATATATAAATATATATGTAAATATAAATATATATGTATATATATATAAATATATATATACATATATATATATAAATATACATATATATATATATATATCCATAGATATATATATAAATATATATATTTATATATATATATATATTTATATATATATATATATATATATATATATATATATATATATATATATATATATATATATATATATATATATATATATATATATATATAATATACACAGAGAGAGAGACATTACTTTTATATATACAATAAATAATGTCTCTCTCTCTCTCTCTCTCTCTCTATATATATATATATATATATATATATATATATATATATATATATATATATATATATATATATATATATATGTATATATATATATATATATATATATATATATATATATATATATATTTCTCTACCGAGTTGGACTACTATTGCCGGTTGTCGTGACATACTTGACTCATAGAAGTTAAACTTCTATTGTAGAATATTACTATAACAATAAATAATAGTAATGTCTCTCTCTCTCACTCTCTCTCTCTCTATCTCGATATATATATATATATATATATATATATATATATATATATATATATATATATATATATATATATATATATATATATATATATATATATATATGTATATATATATAAAGAGAGAGAGAGAGAGAGGGAGAGAGGGAGAGAGAGAGAGAGAGAGAGAGAGAGAGAGACATTATTATTATTTATTGTTATAGTAATATTCTATAATAGAAATTTAACTTCTATGAGTCAAGTATCTAACGACAACCGGCAATAGGAGTCCAACTCGGTAGAGAACAAGTTCATTTGGCATGTTCAATTTTATACTTTGCGCTACGAAAACTATCTGTAGGACCATCACATGTGAATGAAGTTGTTCTTCTACCTTCTTGATGTCAGTTAACTTTGTTGACGTTTTTATAAATTTTAAAAAATTGAATTAGATCCTCTTATAATCTATGTTCAGCTAATGAGCTGAGCTCATGGTTTGTTAGACATGATTTGTAGTTCATGTTGCGCATTGCGGAAAAAGTTTAATTTCTCTACGCTGAACTGATTATAACTCTCAAATGTCCTTTTGTAAGAAAGGGCTCCAAACTGGTGCAAAGTACTCTAATATCAGCCGCACATACGTTGTATAAAACTTAATGAACATACTTGGATTCCATTTTTTAATAGTTCTTTTGAATATCCCAAGTATAGAGCTTCTTTTAGGAGTAACTTGGCTAATCTGTTCTGGCCATTTGAGTTTATTCTTAACTAGGATACCCAATGTTCTTTCGACAGATACAATTTCAAGAGGAACACGACTCCCATTTGCGTCCAACATCGTCAGGAGGATGTCAAAGTCTGAACCACCGTGAAACTTTAAAACTTTTCATTTATTTATACTTAGTTCCATTCGCCAATATCTTGACCAATTATCTAAAATATTAATTTCCTCCTGAACATACGCCATATCCATAACTGACTTTATTCTTGCAACCAATTGGCTAAGTATTTTTAACTCGTTCTGGCATATCATTTATGAATACCAGAAATAATAGAGGTCATATGACCAATCTTTGAGTAACACCAAAAACTGCCAAAAGCAACACGTTATTTTTTACATTCAAGAAAGTTCTTGATCTAATCAAGAATTTTATTGCAAAAATCATAGCCAGCTAACTTAAGATGAAGTAAAACATGCGACACACGATCAAAAGCTTTAGCAAAGTCTAGCAAAATAAGTGATGCTGCACAATCATCACTTAAAGCTTTAGTAACTATATCCAGAACTTCAAGAAGATTTGTAATACACGATCTATATCTGACGAAACCATATTGATGCCAAGATAACAGATTGTTTTTAGTAGGTGTTCAGTCATGACATTAGGCATTATTCTTTCCATTATTTTTTCAACTGCAGAGTTAATGGAAACAGGCCTGTAATTTTCAGGATCAGGACGTTGTCCTTTTTTGAATATGGGGGTTATATTAGCGAGTTTTTGATATTAAACCAATTAAATAAAAAGCTTGACCTGGAGAAAAAACAGCTTTGGTTCTTCGAGGAAAAATAGGGGATTGAGATTGAGTTACAGGTAATGCAAACGCTTTAAAAAGTTGATAATTCAGACAGTCTGCTATACACTTTTTATTGAATAATTGTGTTCTATTGTGGTCAAAGAGAGGTTTAATATCACTTTTACAAAACTTTCGACTGTTTATATCAGAAAAGAACTTTTTCGGGTAAGATTTGCAGACAAAGATGATTTCACTCTCAAATTTTAATACCGCATCAGTCACAAGTTTTTTGACCAGACAATTTTGTTTATTGTACACGACTCAAATACTGTCTTTAAATTTACTAAAAGCGCGACGTAACTTAATAAATAGGCTAAATTTTTATTTTGTCATAGCATAAATAGAAGAATTAAACCATTTTGGATCACTCTTCTTCAAACTAAACGACACATTGAACTTAGAAATGTGCAGTTCAATCAAAAAAATGTATGTGTCTTTAAATAATTTAAAACTTTTGTCAGCTGATTTATTTAAGAATAAGTTTGGCCGGTCAATTGCGTTTAAACCCTCATTGATTGCATTATTGTCACCTTTTTTATAGATACAATTCACTTTTTGTAGTCTGAAAGTTTTAGTCGATGATTTAAGTCTGTAATTTCATAGGATTGATTTGTGAAAATGATTTTTCTTCGTACATCCGAGTGGAGGAACAATTATAACATTATAAATACAATTAGGCTTATCTGATAGCACTGGTTCAAGTGTATTATTGATAAAAGTTGGTTCAGTGACAAAATAAGATCGGAAACGATAATTGATAGCATCTGAAAAAAATTACTTTATTGTTTTCCACTTTTACATGGACCACCCAAATCACTGCACCTGGTATCACTATGATCAAAGTCCATAATAATTAGAACACTTGTAAATTGCCCACTTTCAATTAGAGCTTTAGCAAGTTTAATTGACTTATTGACTAATTAATTTCTAAATTAGACTCATTTCGAGTAAACGGATGAAGATAAAGACATCCAATTAACATCGTCTCTAATAAAAGTTTAACACCATATTTGCTCACTCATTTGTTTATAACTGAACTTGCATTCAAACAAAGATATATCTTTTCTAAGATATATGGCTACAACACCGCAACGAGTTGTCCTATTTTAAAGGTACGCAGTGTAGTTTCCAGATTTGTTAGAGATGAAAAGTGAACCACCTTGCTGTGATTGCCATATCGTGAGGGTAATCCAAAGATGCTACTCTAGTTTAGAATTCATCCCACTTATTTTCTAAAGACGTTAGATTAAAAAATACATACATATATATATTTATATATATATATATATATATATATATATATATATATATATATATATATATATATATATATATAAATTTTAATAAAAATCACAATAATTTTGATTCTTGACATGTTTCGTAGTCTTACTACATTTTCAAAAGATTTAATTTGCAATTAAAACTCTGGTAAATAAATTTAAAAACTGAAGACAATACAGAGAAAAATTAACGGACAAATAAACTTGTTACAAACCAATTAAAAATTATATTACAAGTTATGACAAAATAAACTTCCTATTATTACTATAATTGCTATTATTATTATTATTATTATTATTATTATTATTATTATTATTATTATTATTGTTTTTACTACTATTATTATTATTATTATTACTATTTTTATTACACTGATAGACAAAAAAACAATTTTTTTACTTTCTTTAATCAATGGATGTGTTCCTTGTTAATTTCAAAAGGGCAATTTCAAATACTATTTGCTTGTATCACATCAAAATTTTAAGAAAACTTGAATTGAAATATTGACTACTTTAATAAATTGATGTACTGATATTTCATAATATTATCAATGAAAATATTTTTAAAAATTCTATAAATAAATAATAAATTGATGTACTGATATTTCATAATATTATCAATGAAAATATTTTAAAAAATTCTATAAATAAATAATAAATTGATGTACTGATATTTCATAATATTATCAATGAAAATATTTTAAAAAATTCTACCAAGACTTTATTATTTAAAATATATCATCTTATTGAAAGAAAGAAATAAATAGAAAGTTTTGTCATTGCTCATAAACAATTTAATTTAAAACAAGTATCAGGTTTATTGATATTAGGGTTTCCAATCGGTTTTAACCGTAACCGAAAATCGCGGTTTTTTGTCAAATCCGTTATAAATAAAAACCGTCGGTTTTCAAAAAGGGTTTTAGCAGGTTTTTTTGTATAATGTCTTTTAAATGTTTATTTATTATAAAAAGATATAAAAAATCATATTTGTGAGTAATTAAATTTTTATTTTATTATTTAGATTGTATTTTGCTGAAGGATTAACATGCATTTTCATTTTCAAAAACTCAAATAGGATTGCCTATTCTTTTTATTGAAGACTTTTATTCCTTAAAAAAACGTAAGGATATTTTAAGTGCATATTTTGTTCAACAAAATATTTACTTATGCAATGTAATAAAAATAATTCACTATAATGTTTCTATCAATTTAATTTTTTGAAAATATATTTATCTTCCGAATAAATTGTCATCAGTTTGGAAATTTACCGTCCGGCATATAATTTTAAATTCAAGAGATGTGAAGGCATCTATAATAGATACAGTTCTGTTCGAACATACTCCGGTGGATCCACAACTACTTTGGGAAATCATACTTTGAGTCATGGAATTACTATCAATAGTGCTTTGACTGGAGAATCAAGCAGCAGCTCAAATCTACCACCGTAAAAGAAAATTAAACCATGGACAGTTATTTACAAAAAAACAAGCCTTAAAGAAATTGTAGCTGATCCAGCTTCAGATGGTGTTTCGATAAATAATAAAATGATGTCAACTTATAAAACTGGCCTCATTAGGATTTATGGTTCCTGCTGAAAGCCTAATACAAAGTATTAACTCATTTGGTCTCTGTATGAAAAGAGATGTAATAGGTTCTACTCGAGATGGTGCAGCAATCAATAAGAAGCTCGTGCAATTAACGGACATTGTTGATCAGTTTAGCTTTAATCATGGAATTCATCTTGGTCTATGTGACACGTTATACAAAAAAAATAAAGCATCGATTTCCAAGGAAACGGACAGTGATTCAGAAGAGGATGAGCATGGAATTTATGATGATAATTTTTATTTTAAATCAGTAAACAATGAGATTAATGTTTACTAATCTGAAATTTTGATGAATACACAAAAAGTAGTGAAATTTATAAAAATTGCATCTGTTCTTGATCAAAATTTTAGGAAAAATGTAACTGAGGAATTTGGTACCGAAATCGAACTGCGTCTGGATGTAATCATCGTTTGATCTCACTTTTATTTAATGACTGCGCCTTTGTTAAAAACTAAGAAATTTTTATTTAAGACATTTACTGAATTAAATGGTCTTGATGTAATCAACAAGCTAGATTTTGAACAATACATACTGTTCTAAAACAAGCAAAACTAGCAGTGGAATTCCTTAGCAGAGAAAATGCAACATTATCGACAGCAGATACTGTTCTTGAATTCATGCATAAATTGCGTCTTTTTTGCATTCAGATTTAAGAAGCGTGTCAATAAAAGATTTAACGGAAATGTTATGTAGTTGTTAAGGTGCCAAAAAGATTCTTTCGTTGTTCCATTAAAAAATACTTTAAATTTTGCTGGAAAACTTGTGTTTAGGCTTTTTGGATTTACTCGAAATAATGAGGAACCACTGCTAGCTTAAGCATTGTGTACAACATTGGAGAGTTTACCTGTTGAATGAATTAAATGCACTTCTCAATAAAGATAGCATCACTCACTTCCCTAAATCTACTGATCAAATCAAATGGCTTAAGCAAGAATTTTTGTTGTAACCAAAACGGTCAAGAGAACAAAAAATCTTGAAAAAATTTACAATGCGATGCTCTCTATTAAAGCCACATCAACAGATGTCGAACGCATTTTTTCGAGCTGGACTAGTTTGTGCACAAAAATCAGATCACTATTATCTGGTGAATCGTTAAAATCTTTAGTTTTCTTTATGTTTTTTTTACAATAGAAATAAGTCATTATAAGTTTTATTTCGAAATATAAACAAAATGTAAGAACACTTTGTTTTAAAAAGATTTTTAATATACAATGCAAGACAAACTTACATAAGTTTTATTATATAACAAGAAAAATTGAAAACCACGGTTAACCGCGGTTTTTTTTAAATGAAAACCGAAACCGCTGTTATTTATAAACGCGGTTTTTTGAAAACCGTAATTGAGATGGTTTAAATTTTTTGCATATTGACTTCCGAGGGTATTTTATTTCTGAGAATCCCTTTGGAACAACCAGCAGTAGTCTGCTAGCATGACACTACTCCATTGTTGTTGGTTTAGTGATTCCATCAAAGCAATTTTCTGATGCAAACACCCTTCCTGCTTATCACTGACCTCACCAAGATATTCTGGAAAAAAGTTGAGATGGGAATCATGAAATTAAATTTTAAAACCCATCTTACATCTCATGTTCTGGAAAGCCTCCACGCACTGTTTAACCACTTCTATGTAATTGCTAGATTTATTATTTCCCAAAAAGTTGACAACAACGGATTTAAAAGCTAGCCATGCCTCAAGATCTTTTCCACTTAGTAAATCTTGAAAATAATCACCTATTACTTTTCTGATCTTAGAGCCCACAAAAATTACTTCCTTTATTTTAGCATCACTTATTCGTAAAAACATAAAACGAAGACATTTCTATTTTGTAAGGTTTTTAGTGGATTGTGAGTGTATACATTGTATAGATGAAGCAAGAGATTAGATCCCTGTTTCACTCCTTACGTTAATCAAAACGAATAATGAGTTCGTCATTTTAGGTTGAGCTCTTTTTAGTAAAGCCGGGCTGAAGAGGATGAGCTTCTTTTATTTCTGGACATATTATTAAAATAAGATAATCTAATAGTTTCTTGAATTTTGGGATGATGCTAATACTACGGTAGTTATTTGGATTAACTAATAACTTTTTATACGATTCAGCAAGTGGTATAATAAGTTATGTAGATATTGATTTTGGAATCTGCAAAGCTAAAAAATTTTCTGGGCCGTTCTGCAAGTGTACTACCGCTTGCATTCTTTTAATGTTCTGCTTAGATTTCGAAGGCGTCTTTTTACTTCTTTAAATCTAGGCGAGAAACAGCTGTTTATGTTTTAATTTAAAATTATCTGGTCGAATTTTGTACACGATGGAACTTTAAACTTTGTAGAGATAAGTGTGATTGCTTTGGTGTTTAAGCAATTTTTTTGTGATTGATTTTTCATCTTTTTTATAGCTTTTAGTGTATAATTTTGAGTTTATGTTGTTGTGTAAATTTTATGGAAGTATTTCAAAACTTTTTGGATTATTATTTTGAGTACTATTGACAGCATTTCGGAAATTTTTTCCATGTTTATCTTCAAACCAGGATCGACAGTAAATTGAATTTGTTTTACAGTATTTGGGTCATCTTTCCATTGGTTTGAACTTCAAGATGGATTTGTTTCAGAAGTTATTTTGTCAGGCAAAATATTACCTATAATATCAACTTGTTAAGCTTTGTTTTGATTTTATCTATAAGCAAGACCACTCTTTGTTCAAGCTCTTTTTAGCAGCATTAAAAATCTTCTGTAGTGGATGCAAGATGAACGTCTGTTAACTGATCTTCATCACTTTATTCAGTGTTATCATCTTCAGACCAGATTCTGATGCAGTCAAGCTCGAAGACGTAGTAGTATAAGCGAAAAATGAATCCGAATCTTTAATATCATCATCTTCACTATCCCCATAATCTTCCCTAATCATGTGCTGATTCAATTGTTGAATATCTGCGTTGAGCTAATATGAGATATTTATAAATTATCTATTTTTAAAAAAGAAATTAGTTATCTATAAAACACATTAAATAGTATACTGTGCACCCAAGAAAAAATTTTTATAGAATTTCTATAAGCTTTTGGAACATATGGTCTATAGAAATTCTATAGAACTCGATAGAATTTCTATAAAATCTCTGTTCATTTCTATAAAAATTCCAATAGAACTTTTTTTTCTACTTTTTATTTTATAGAAAAAAAAGTTTTATAGCAATTTCTTGGGTAAAAAAACTTGAAGTTCACACTAAAATGTTTTTAATATATTAAAAAACATTTTATTGTTTACTTCAAATTTTCTATACATTTTTAATAACATGCAGTTTAATGTAGTTATCAAATACATTTTAACTTCTAATCTAAAAAACACAACAATTTAGAACTAAGAAAACAAAATATAAATTACCTTTCTTACTCATGATAACTGCAATGTGCATGTGCATGTGCGAAAAATTGAAACGCTATTTATCATAATAATGCATAAAATAAGCTACATTATTAGTCACCGTAATGAGTTATAATATATAATACAATAATAATGCATCAAGTATAATATAATAATAATGCATCAAATAAACTTCATTACTTGTCACCACAATGAGTTATACTCATTACGGTGTTACGAGTAAGCTCGTACTTCGGCGCTGGAGAAAAAAATTTCTTCTCCATTCCCAAAGTACGAGTATACTCATAGTGCTTATTTTTTGTCATTTATATTCAGAATAAAAAATACTATAGAATTATTTTCGATTAAAAATATTTTATATATTGAAATGTCGATATTTTAGCCTTGGCAATGAGAATGAAACCACGTCAAACTTCCTTGGCAAAAATTAATCATTGCAAACATTATCGCTCGGCAAAGAAATAAAGCATAGCTTAAAACAGCTTGGCAGCGAACGTGTTAAATTCACTTTTATCTAGTGCATTTATTTGTTTATTATTATTATTTTAATTTTTGTATTATATTTATTATCAAGTTAATTTTATTTTAAAAACTATGTATTCAAATGAGAAGGAAATTTTAAAACAACACATCGGATGGGAAAATGGTTGGGAAGATAAGTGCAACTTTCCTTTTATTAAGCGATTAATTAAGGCAGATATGATCACTAACAATGTCATTTCCATTTAAATGTCTTTAAAATAAGAAGCTATTTATTTAGTTTTATGAACTGATTTTGATATATCTAGTAATGACGAGTTTGAGAAAATGTGCCTAAAGTTAACACACCAAAAGAAAAAAGAAATAAAAAAATTTTGTTTTGATTTTAAGCTATAAGACAAAATAGTCATGTTATTCTTAGGTGAAGATTTTCACCTCATTGATTATGTTCTGGGACACCAGGGTTCAGCTGCAGGGTTTAGTTCTACAGACCTAGTTGAGTAGAGTTCTCTGAGAAATTACGCTTCTATGGCTCACACACCTGCCTCCTGTAACATAGGGAGGACAATACAGTCTCTGGAAAGTGCTTACAATGAGAACTTGTGTGAAGATAAACAAGGTGGAAACATAAGAGTTCTAGGTAAGTTTCATAATTCAATTATTGCTCCTGTGATTTACCCTATAATAACTTTAGATAATGTAGTGCTACTTGTTTTGTATATTATGTAAAGAGTTGTGTTAAAACTGTATAAGTTATTGTTAAAGGAGTGCAGGACTTTAGATTGTCAAGCTTGAGATTGATAATGAGAATAAGAGAATGAATTGCGAATAAGAGAATAAGAAAGAATTGAGAATAAGAATGAATTGAGAATAAGAATGAATTGAGAATAAGAATGAATTGAAAATAAGAATGAATTGAGAATAAGAGAATAACGAATGAATTGCGGGCTGCTAAAAGAAATGTTCTAAAACAGCAGAAGCTTTATGTTTATTATGAAGTCAACTTGTAGACAAAATTACTGAGCATCATCAATATATTAATTTATTCACTACTGAGTTTCATGCATGCTTTCCAAAAGAAAATCACGCAAAATATTCATGAATTTGTTTTTAATGTGCCACTATTTGTGAAATTCCATAAAACTATTGGGTTTCTGAGTGAAGAGGAGGGAGACTGTTTGCATAATAGCATTAATAAGGAATTTAGACATTTGAATTCAGTAAGAAATCAGGAGCAGAAGCTGCGTCTTGCTCTAAAATTTTTTGAACTGCGCAGCAAAGCTGATAGGGAGCTTCAAGCCTCTAAAGCAAGAAAGTATGTTGTGTGTACTGAGCGTGGCGAAAATTTATTTTATAGACAAGGTCTTTGCCTTGTTTGTGGTCATCAATTTTAGTTTGAATATTTAAAAAATTTAAAACAAAAAAATGAAACTTTTTACATCTAAGATAAATTATATAAGACCCTTAATTAAAAAATAGGAGAATTCTATTCTGTTCTAATATGTCTGTGAAATGTTTGTTTAAAATACTTATTATTTTTTTTAATGTGTGTTGGGTATGATTTTGTATGTTTGTGTAGTTAATTTAAAAAATGTATTGTCATTATATGTAAAAAAAAATTTTATACATTAGATGTCCATTCTATTATTATCATCAGAAGATAGTTCTACCTTTGCAGTACCTCTGCTCTACATACTTCCTCTCTGGTTATAGAATAAAATATAAGTCTCAAATATATCAAGTTGGTGTAAAAATTTTGTTTAATAAATTAAAAATTTGTAAACGTTATTGTCACAATTTTGAGTCGATCAATTGTTCTTCTGGTTTAGAATGAACTATGAATCTAGTATCAATTTGGTGCACTAAGATAGTATACTACTTAAAGAACTTATCAGTGGACCAACTGGCTTATTCGAAAATCAAAATCTGGCTTTAATTTATAATACAATGAATTTTTTAGCTCAGTGAAATTATTTTTTTAAATAAGAACTTCTAGATTTAAAAACGTACTTAATAAAACAGCTGATCCCTCTTTTAACGACATTTTTTATAATTTTGAGAAAGTTGCTGTTTGCTTTCATACTTTAATAAAGTCTGTTTTAGTAAACCTTTAACAATTAAGTTTTTTTGTTTTATAATACCCAAACAATGAGTGTATTTGATAATAACTATCAGAAATATATTTTTCTGATTTTGTTTTGATAAAAAGTAACCACAAATTACTAAAATTCAGGCAAGTTCATCATTTCTCGCGTTTATTCTAAACTAAAGGAAGTTTTTTTAACAATGAATTAAATGTCGTAAGATGAAACTTATTATTTTTGTTTTTATTCTTTTTACAAAATAAAATTTCCTCTAATATTTCAAAAGTTATAAATGTTTTAGTAAGACCCCTTAAGTTAATATTTTCGAAAAATAACAAGAAGCCGTAAACCTCGGTTTGAAACAGCCGTGATGGATAAAAGTTCGTTTTTTGAGTTTTACAATAATAAATATACCCGCGGTTACACTTATAAGTTTTGCAAGCAACGATGTCAACTTAATATTTGAAAATATCGTTTTTCTCAACGAGTTATTAATATTTGGAACAATCTGACATCGGATCTGTAAACGCAGAAATTATATTTTTGTTTAAAAATGAAACAAAATCCTCCAGTTTCGAAAAACACTATTTTATAAGCATCTATTAAGTAAACGAATGAATAAAATCGTGAGTAGTATGTATTTTATTAACTATATATATATATATATATATATATATATATATATATATATATATATATATATATATATATATATATATATATATATATATATATATATATATATATATATATATATATATATATATATATATATATATATATATATATATATATATATATATATATATATATATATATATTCATATATATATATAAATATATATCTGTACATTATTTTTATACTTATTTAGGGGCGTACTGTCAGTGTCCATTGTTTTGAACATGTATGCCCTTTAGAACATGTAATCTTAAACTTGTTCTAATAAATTACTTAACAATACTCAACAACCTTTCAACAAAAACGGACGCATTTTTTATCTCGTGGTAAAAAAAAAAAAAAAAAAACTTCTTGTTTATTTAAAATGAAGACGTATATTTTTTAAAAAAAGATTAAACTTATTTATCGAGTAATATGGTTGCAACACTTCCAGAAACAAAGAAACTTTTAAAAGAAATGTTCAAAGAATTTAAAAAGGAAACAGAAGCAATGTTCCTTAAGCAAGAAAAATCAGTTCTTGATATTATTGGTGCTAACATCAAAGTAATAAACTACAGATTTAAAAAAGTAGAGAAAAATATTGATGGAAGTGTGAATAATATAAAAAAATTACCAAAAAAGTTAGAAAAATTATTTTTTTTATTAACAAAAATTAATAAATTATTATTAACAACAAATATCTAGATAAAAGAAATTGAACATACAAAAATAGATAATGTATTAAAAGAAAGACAAAGAAACTTAGAAGATAGATCAAGTCGAAGCAATCTTAGGATTGATGGAGTTTACGGAAATGATGCAGAACCATGGGGATACCAAAAAAAAAGCCCAAAACATCTTCTCCGAAAAACTGAAATAAAATACGTCGAAATCGAGAGAGCTCACCGCACTGGACGAAAAAACGATGGACAATTAAGGACTATAATACTAAACCTTCAGAAATATAAAGACAAAGTACGAATATTTGAAGAATCGTATCGGCTCAAAGGCACGAATACGTTCGTTAATAAAGACTTTGTCTGGAGAAACCGTCGCTATTTGAAAAAAGTTGTTTGCTGAAGTAAAAGAAAGGCGATTGAATGGTGAAAATGTTTGGTAAGGTATGACAAAATTGTTTGTATTAAAAATACTATTAAAAGCAATTTTAATGAATAACTATATGGGCATTCTTAAAAAGAAATCTTAAATAAAATATGTTAACCATGGCTCCAAAAAAAATTTTGACTCTCATATTTTTAAGTTTTAAAAAATAAAATATTTTACGTCGTATGAAAAACAATATTTTTCACAATAATTTTTTTAGATTAATAAATTTTTTAGATTGTGCATACTACTTTCTTAGCCAATTAAGAGGTTTTTTTTTTAAGAATGAGTATGAAAAAAATAATACTCAAGTTTTAATTCTCCACCTCAATATAAGAGACCTAAATAGCAATTTTGAAAAACCTTTAAACTTATTTGAATAAACACGTTCTTAATGTAATTTGTTTAACGGAAACTTGGACTTCTTTATAAGATCTAAAGAATTTTTATCTACCTCATTTTCATATAATTTCAATAAAGAGGAAAACAAATAAACGCGGTGGTGGAGTTTTAATTTATATTCACCAAAATATTGAGCATTGCTTTAGGAGCATTTCTTACGAAGATAAAGAAATCGTAACTATTGAAATTACAAACAATCAAACAAAAAAGAATTTACTAAGCTGTTGTTATCGGCCACCTGACAACGTGAGTGAAAACCTTAGGATGTTTTTACAACAAATCCTTAAAAAAAAG
Source organism: Hydra vulgaris (assembly GCF_038396675.1). Taxonomy (NCBI): domain Eukaryota; kingdom Metazoa; phylum Cnidaria; class Hydrozoa; order Anthoathecata; family Hydridae; genus Hydra; species Hydra vulgaris. Next base: position 15,064,034 of record NC_088931.1, read on the forward strand.
CAAAACTTTCTAATTAAAGATTTAAACATGAATTTTTTATAATGATAACCTTAAAGTAAAAAACTTTTATGATAATATTTTAAAACGGATTCAATATTTTTAATAAACAAACCTACAAGAGTAACAATAAACTCAGCAAATCTAATAGATAATATTATAACTACAGATATTTTCAACAATTATTTAAAAGCAGGTATTTTGCGAACCGAGATATCAGATCATTTCCCTATATTCCGAAAAATTAGATAATACAAACTTCGAAAAAAACTACCTTCACACAAAAAGTAATTCGAAGACTTTTTCAAAATATTTTTTTCTGTATACGATGTTAATTTCCCAATCGTTGAAAATAAAGAAAACAACTAAGAGCTGCAATACACCCTGAATTATCAAAGACAAAAATTCTTATCCAAGATCAAACAGAAACTAGGAAACTATAGAAACCTATATATAAATTTTTTGAAAACAAAAACATCTACATGAGAAAAAATTTACAAGGACTACAAAAATCTATTTGCAAAAATTCGCAAAAACTTTAAAAAAAATAATTTCTCCCAATTACTTAATAAATTTAAAAATGATACAAAACGATAACAAAAGTTTATATGTACCAAGAACTATAGCTCAAGAGTTTAACAAGTTTTTTATTGATATATGTCCAATACTGTCTAAAAAAATCCCTAAGACCAAATCGTCTTTTACTGATTTTCTAGTACCTATGGATATTGCTTTGGTTCAAATGAGTTATCTTCTTAATTATTGTTTGAAGAGTTTGATAGAGCGCTCGAATCATTAAAAAAAAAAAAATAAAGCAATTGGAGCAGATCAAATAAATAGTAATATTTTTTAAAATTGTTATTTGAAATTATTTTGAACAGCTAAAAGTTATTCTTTTTAAAGTTTTTAAAGCTTCTATTCATCAAGATTTACTGGACAAACAGTTAAAAATTGCCGAAATTCTTCCTATTTTTAAAGAAAGGGAGGGGGATATCAATTAACTATAAAAGTAAATATCGCCCTATTTCTGTTCTTTTCACATTTTCAAAAATGTTTGAAAGAATTATATATAACAGTGTATGCAAATATTTTAATGATAATAATTTACTTTACATTTATTAATTCGGTTTTAAAAAGGATAGGTCAACTGAACATGCAATTATCCAATTTGTACGTGGAATTTCAAAATCATTTGAAAAATCACAGGATACGTTAGAATTTTTTATTGACCTATCAAAAGTTTTGATATGGTCGATCACCAAATTTTAATTTATAAGCTTAAACATTATTGAATTAAAAATATAGTTTTAAAATGGTTTGAAAGTTATTTGTCAAATCGTAAACAGTTTGCTCCGAGTAGTTACGGTTATCACACGGCATCTTTTTATAACATATAAAGTCCCACAAGGCTCAATTCTTGTGCCACTGCTTTTCCTACTTTATATTAATGATTTAAATAAAACCTCTAAACAAACAAGTTTTATGTTTGCAGATGATACTAAGTTATTCCAATCTAACAGTGATATCTTTGAACTCTTTAACACAATAAACAAGGAGCTTAGACGTATATCGAGTTGGTTTAAGTGTAATAGGCCGACTCTAAACACTAATAAAACAAAGTGGACCTTATTCCATTCGCTTTCCGAAAAGCGGTTTTTGCCATTAAACTTACCTTATATTTTTATCAATCAAATTGAAATAAAAAGGGATTTCGTAACAAAATTTTTAAGGTGTTTATCCTCGTGAAAACATCACTTGGAATCATCATACCGATTACATAAGCAATAAAATTTCAAAAAAGATAAGAGTTTTATATAAAACACGAATCTACCTTAATAAAAAATTTTAATCAAATTTTATCATTCATTTATATACAGTTATTTAAATTATGCTAATATTGCCTGCAGGTAGTAAAGAAAAAAGTAAGTTGCAACGTCTTTATTGCTGTCAGAAAATGCAATTCGTTTAATCTACTTTGCAAATCGCTTTTCTCACACAAGACATTATTTTATTGAAATTGAGAATTTTAAATATATACAAGCTAAATATATATAATATTTTATGCTTTGTATACATGTGGGAAAATGACTTGTCCCTATCTATCTTCAAATATATTTTTACTCCGAAACCAAACAACAAATACATTTTGAGAAATAATGGTTTTTTAATGAACCTTTTTGTCAAACAAACTTTAATCAATTTTGTATTGCCTATCGGGCACTACACCTTTGAAATAAAATTGTTTTGCCGAATTATGGTTTTAAACTACCCATATATTTCGCCTTTTTAAAAGTAAATTAAAAACCTTAATTTTTTCATTAGATGACATATTATGTTATTATTAATAATATGAATCAACAACTTTGCCTTTACTTATTTACATTTATAAAAAGTTTATTCTTACTTATTTTGTTGATTTTATGCTTTTTGCCTAACATTTTATCATATTTTGGTATGTATACGTTTATATAAAATATTGGGGAGTAGATCCGCGTGATCTCTCTTTTGATTATCTCTTTTTTGGTTACATATATATATAAATGTAACACTGTAAAAATACTGTAAAAAATATAACGCTAACATAAAGGTTACATAACTGTTAGTAATAAATTTAGCGTTATGTTTACCGTTATGTTAGTAAAAAATAGGCCTTGGTTAATGTTCCGACACCGGATCCCAAAGTAAAATGGCTATTCTTCCAAAATACATGCGCGTGCAACTAATTTTTTTTATTTAAACATAAGTTATTATTAATTATTTTGACAATTTCACTTAAAATTCTTGTTTAATTTAACTTCATAATTAATGTTTGTCAATGTACTTACCCTCCACAGAGCCGACCCCTATTTAAGACCGTATACTACATTGTGACTACATCTAAATCAGTTAATTTATGTATGCATTGATGTACTTATTCTATGAAACTTTGAAAGGTGAAAATAAATAATAAATATAACTATAAATAAACAACAACAGTAGTTAAAAAACATAAAACTACTTAAGAATAAAAATTAAAAAATCTCCCCAATATGGAATCGTACCCGCAACCCTGACAGTCGCGTCTCAACAAGAGAAGATTTCAACACCCATTGCACTGCAATAATGACATGAAAGTTTAAAGTATATAAACATTTTTTCCGTACATTATTTCTATAACGAGTTAAAAGTAACTTAAGTTACTTTTAAATCATTGTTATAAAAATAAAAGAAACCAAATGTGAATTAAAGTTTCCAACTGATATAAAAAAGAAACGAGTTTGAAAATGAAAGTAATTTGTTTATAAAGTTTAGCGCATTCTGAATGGAATAAATTATTTTTTCAAGATGGCCGAATAGGTCCTGCGTATTTCAAAAAATGATAATTAATACTGACAATATTTTGTTGAATGGGGCTAAAAGTTATGATTATTTATGCAAAAACGGCTTTTGTAGAAAAATTAACTCTACCATAGTTTATCTGAATCTAACTTGACATAATTGTTTAACGTACTTATTTAGACGTGGTAAAAAATTGAAACATTGAAAAAAAACACCAATACATGCTTTTATGAAAAAATCAAATCCATAGACTTATCTACGGCCAAACCCCAAGGTACTTTATGTTAAAAATTATATCTTTTTTAAATAAAACTACGCTTGACAGTTTGTTATAGCCGCACTACTTTTAATAGATTATATAGTGGTTAAAATGATCTTTAACATACATACCAAATATGTTTTACTTTTTGATGAAAAAACTTTCATATATTGTAATTGAAAAAACTCATTTTTTTGTTTGGAAAAGCGTGTACCATGACTTATATATATTAGTTGCATAGGATACGCTCAAAAAAATCTTTCTTTATTTTTAAGGGAAAAATTAAGGAAATATTCCCTTATATTTGACACTAGCGAAACTTCCCTTGAAATAAGGAAACAGATTTTTAAAAAAATTCTTTTTCTCAAAACGAATTCCCTTAAAATAAGGAAACCCATAAGTAATAATTTTCTTAATATAACAAAAATTCATTCCATGTAATGCAAGGCAAAATTTGATTAATTTACGTAATATTATTGAGTTATTTTGAGCAGTTACTTTTGATAAAATTATGACTGAGAAAAAAATTAGAGTAAAACTTCTTTACTGTAATATTATTTATTATTGTAAGTTTAAATCTATTTTTGAAGTACGCATATTCGATATCAACAACAAAAAAGTACATATACATATTAGAAACTATAATCTACAAATAGTACGCCGTAAAAATTTACAAATATCGAGATCACAACTTAAGAGTGGCATAGTTACATTTTTAACAATAATAAATACATATTCACAGAACAGCAACAACAAAAAGTTGTTAGTTCAACTGAAAAAGTTGATCGACACTATTAACTGAACTGTGGTTTATTCTTTTCCAAAAGTCAATAGATAAACTTTGTACTGTAGGAATTTAAAAAATATTTTCAATCCATTTGGATATTCTAAAGGATATTCAATCCATTTGGATATTCTTTTCAATCCATTTGGATATTCTACGCAAAAATTATTTTAAACAAATAGTCGATGCACTCAACCATGTTAAATCTTGCCACACAGACTTTGCCATCACAAACAATACTTCCATTTAGCTGATTACTATCATCAGCAGATTGCTCAATATACAACTTTGGATGAGCCAGTTTTTCTGTTAGATTAATGGAGCTGCCTGGCTATTTATTCTAAGCATATATTTTTTCTAAATATATATATATAATCTTTTTTTAAATAAGTATTATTGCAAATAAACTTATTATTATTACTTGCTACTTATAATAAATGTTCGAAAATACTGATAGAAATAAAAGATCTTTAGACAGTTTTAACTTTGTTTCCAAATAAAAGTTAAAGAAATACAAATAACTGAAATACTATGCATAATATTATTATTTATAATATACTATGCATTTCATCAAAAATAGTCCACCTCCACATATGTAATCAGTAAATCAAATGAACCTTTTGCTGTTTTTTTCCAGTCATCGGTAACAAAAAAATCAATGCTTTAATAGCAGACGTTACCTGAGCATCTGTGAAAAACAAAAACATGAGTTAGAGCAAACTTTATAAGCTGGCAAATTTGGCAATTGTGAACAATTGTTCGGAAGTCTCAATATCATTAAATAAATTATTTTTTATTGTAATAAAAAAAAGCTATTATTGAAATTAGTAATTAAAAAAAAACTAACTTGACCCTCAAATAGCTGTCTCTTTAGTACATTTTTGTAGGTACTCCAGTGTCAAGTTCGAACAATAAGCAAGAATAGATGGAACCAATGTCAACATGCGTGTAATAAAACAATCAGCCTCGTCTGGATGCATGCGTCTAAAATCTTGCAGCAACTAAACACAAAATTATTGATAAGTACATGGGTAAAGTAAAATAGCATATACCACATTTTTATCAAATGTGAGATTTCCACAAACTAATTTGTTATTGTTACCTAACAAAAAGTAAAAAGTTGCCGCTAGCCATCAAAACCAGAGACGCATATTATCTTATGCCCAATAGGCAATAAGGACTTATGAGATATGTCCAGGACAAACAACAATTAGTAATATATATTTTTTAAGTTATTTTTTAAGTTAGGCATTTAAAAAATACCATAACAGTAAAAATCTTAATATTTTCAGTTTTGTAATTAAAAGCTATAAGATGCTTTACTAAAAACCTAAAAAAAAGAATTAGTCATCCTTAAACCAAACAATCATGAAAAAGATAATTAATTAAAAAAAATTAATAAACATGATTCTAACCATTTCAAGTGTCTTTTGGTAAATAGAATAAAGTAATAATTAAATTAAAAGTTAATTTTAAATTAGAAAAAATGGTTTATACTTACCAGTTGCGGCAGTAACAAATGACATGGCATCTGCTGAGCACATTCAAGATATGGCGGATGTCTTTGTTCTATTTTTTTCCGTCTGTAGCAAAAAGTTTTCTTTGCGGCAATCAGGAAGTCTTCAGAAAATACTGTTGCAGACAATGTTGCCAGTTTAAAAATTTCAGTTTTATTAACATCAGCACCTGTTAACTCATTAAAATAAAAAATAAAAAAAGCTTTTTTCCATGGTAAGAACAACAAACACAAAAAAAGATGAAATATTTTATAGGCTGGATCTATGACAATTAATCATTTGAACCATATTCACTATGAAAAAAGTTTCTACAAACATAATACATTATAACACAACCTTTTAACATTATACATTATACCTATACACCTTATAACATAATACCTATGAAAAGAGTGTCTACAAACACTATCCCTTTGCAAAATTTACATACTTCTAATCCTCTATAACAATCGACAAATGAAAAATCATCTTCTGTGAATACACCATCCTTTTTTTGAATTTCTAGCGTAGTAATTTTATCAAAAATTCTTTTTCTACACTGTTCCCCTTGTTCATTTTTTGGAGACCACGTCCAGCGTTTTTCACTGCAATTAAGCTTTCTGTGAGCATTTTCAATGCATTTTGTCAAAAAACATTTGTGAGATTTAGGCTCAAAAAAATCTTCCGGTTAAGACCAGTGATTCCTGAAAGGAATACACTTTCTATATTTAGCTTGTCTTTTGGAGGGTAAAAACCATACAGGTCAATAACTTTAGCAGTTGTGACATAAGTGATGGGGACTCTTTCAGCAATGCCGAACCCAACAGATTTTTAGCACAACATATACAGCTTAGACTTGCCGTGTTAGAGCAAAAAAGACTCAAGTAATGCTTGACTTGTAAAAACACCAGATACAGCCTTAGAAGGTGTTTGAGTTACCTTAATGTTACTGTTAGTCGAATGAAATGATGGAGTAATGGCATCAGTAATATTACTACTGTAGCCGGAATCAGTTCCAGCAGCAGATGCTGTCATATATCAGGAATTTGAATTTCTCTCATATTTTAAATATGGAATTGTTTAATAATTATTAATTGCAATAAATATTAATATACCACAGTCTGTAAAAATCAGGCAAAAATATTTAAATTCATATTTCTTGGCAATACCCATTCCATTTCATAACTTTATTTAAAATTATCCACTTCATTTTACAGTGGATAATTTCGAATAAAATGGGTAATTCCTCATTTAGACATTAAATACATTATTTTACCTCATTCTAATTTTTATTTGGTTGCAATACAATAATCGAAGTATCAGAGTGTACCACAAATGGGAAATCTTCTGGATCAATTTTGCAACCATCAGATTCCAACACAAATCTTAGTGGGATATCTCAAATTTTGTGTGCTCTAAAAACAAAATAATTTTTAAATAGTTTTTAATATATTAAACAAAATGATTGTAAAATATTATTGCAAATTCTATTTTTAAAGTTTAGAATTTTTTATTAATAAAAAAACTATTCTGAATATAAAAAAAAAACTATTAGACTTTTAAACATTAACTATATTAACTACAAAACCATTAAAAATATTAATTATAAATGAATATAAAAGCAGGGTTGTTTTGATTTAAAACGATTGATTTGAATCAGGGTTGTTTTGATTTAAAAAGTTGATTTAAATCGATTTAAATCACGCTTTAAATCAGTCAAATAAAAATCATGATTAAAATTAAATTTTTGGATTTTAATTGTTTTTACTGGTTATTTATTGATTTAATCTACTTAGAACCAAATGAAACAAATAAATATAACTCCTACATAAATTAGAATTTGTATATTAGTCAAATAATGCATTATATGATACATATTAGTCAAATAATTTGTTATATTAATGTTTATTGTAGGATTTTTAATAGGATTATCAGCTTCCTGATGAACCTATTGAAGGTGAAGCAGCCTGTAGAAGGAAAAAGTTAAATAAGTGTTTTTTTACTAATTTATTACTTCTGTATATGTACATAATTTACACACACACACACACACACAGATTTATATATATATATATATATATATATATATATATATATATATATATATATATATATATATATATATATATATATATATATATATATATATATATATATATATATATATATATATATATATATATATATATATATATATATATATATAAATGAAGTATTTAATAATAATTAAAAAAATAACTACAATAAAAATTTAGAGCATATACAATATACAATTTATTAACATTTTCGAACAAACCAAGAATAGTCAAACCAAGTCATCAAAATCATCTACTGAAGACATACATGATAAAAAATAGTATTTAGAAAACTGAAAAACAAGAATGCAATTAAGTATGCTTATGTTATGATCATGTATGTTACATTTTAAAATGTAAAAAACATAATTGCTTAATTTTAAGCAACATAAAGTACATTTTAAACATATATGATACAAAAACTACTTAAAATAACAAAATGTTGGAAAAAAAGGTCAAAAAATAACATATCTGGGAGCAACAAATAATAACTCTTTTTCTTTATAAAAAACTTAGTGAATATTTAAGGGAATGTGATCTTTCAATTCATGGATTTGCTTACAGAAAAGTGTTGATTGTGGATTGTAATTAACTAAATAGCCATGAAAATATCGAAGTAGTAAACTGTAAGCATCCTCATTATCATGAAAATGGTGTTATTAAGGTAACTTACACTTTCAACAAAACCAAACTCAGGTATACCATCATTAAATTTATATACCATAACACTTTCCTTTAAAATTTTATAATGCCTAACTTCAAACCATTTCAAAAAATTCAGTTGAGATATTAAAAATATCTGTAGATAGACTGCAAAAAATGAATAATGTCATTAGGCTCAACTTGATTAACAAACAATTCATATATTTTCCATTGATGATGCAATAGCTGAATACTGAGTGAGAAATGAAAGCATTTGTGATGTCTAGGTGTTAAACGTTTATTTGGAAATAACTGGAGATAACTTTGATGATGCTCTGCTATTAGGTGTGATAAATAGCTTGCTAACCCAACATTAACTTTTGGAGCAAAGACTATGTCTAAAATATCCATAAGCAACAAAAGTAAATTCCAATATGGTTTATCTCGCAGTAATTTGTGTCCTATAATAAATGGTATATTTCAAATTAAGCACCAGCATTCTTAAGCAGTCATTTTTAATCAGTGAAAAGATACATAAGTTGTGGGTCGACTATTTCTATCAGTCAAAATTAAATTCAGCGAATGACAAACTAAATTCGCTAAGAGATAAATACCCATCAGCACTTAAACTACTTAACACATCACTTAATTCAATAGGAACTATCCCTTCCAATAAATCATGCACTGCATCAATAGCAAAATTTTCCATAACTTAAATAAAGTTTAGCTCATTAAAAATGCACCCATTTTTAATTCCACTTTCAGACTCCTTAAAATCGGGTTAACCAACTGAGTTAACTAAATGATCATAAGAATCTTTAGTCCATTTAACATAATTAGTTTCAAGGAACTTAATTGGACTTTCCTCCTCAATCAATTCACATAATCTTCAGAATTTCCGTGCATTAAAACTCTCAAAAAATCCAAACAATGCACGGTAACCCAAATTATCAGCAATAAAAAGTGCTAGAGATGCTCGCACTTTTATTGTTTGATTGCAGATGGAGACTTTTACACCCTCATCAGATTCTAATTGCTTCAACATATTTATTAATGGGGCAAGAATTATATCATAATATTGTGTTTTATCTTTAGCATCTAGAGCATACCATATGCCCACCAGAAAAATTGAAGATTCTTTAGAAAGAAATCTGGAAGTTAAATTTCTCACTGTGATATAAAGAGCCTCCATTTTATGTATCTGTGTATGCGGACCAAGTGGATTTGTTGTTTCAAACCCATCAATATAAAAATGTAAAACCATTGCATCAGGAAATTTTAAAAAAATAGGGATGTTGCTTGTATGAGTTGTAAGTAATCAGTTATATTCCCAATCAGTTATGTTCCCACTTGTAAGTAATCAGTTATGTTCCCATCATTACTTGCATGATCATAGCAATTTAAATTTAAGGAGTGATACTTACATTCAATTATTACTTGTGCTAATAATAATTCAATAAGAATATATTGAGTAGTATCCAGTATGTCTTTTATTTTGTAACTTCCTAATGAAACTGATTTGTATTTCGCTTTCCTTACTCCAAGAAACACTGGCTGTGGAACTATATAAAAAAAATTTTTTCCTTACTCCAAGAAACACTGGCTGTGAAACTATATAAAAAATTTTTTTTTTTTTAATTTGCTGTTTTTTTTAAATATGCTATGTATCAGCTTATGTTCTGTATTAACTTTATCAATGCAAGTAGTCACAGTTGCAAGATCTTTATAAAGATTAAGAACACAAGTAACATTTTCATCAATATTTTTAGTTCATTAAAAACGGAGTGAACATGCTCTAAAGTTAAATGCAGTGAATCCTGCAGTAGTTCCTTAACACCTTCAGTTACAAATTGTGCATTTGTCAAAAGAATGTTAGATCGTGCTTGAAGCTTAGCAATAAATGAAACAAATGATTTCTGCATACTAGCTTGTATACTGCTTTTACCTCTATTATCTAAAGAATCTACACTACATTCCAATTGCTCATTTGTTGAGACATCATTTATATCATTAAATAAATATTGGCCAGAAAAATCACATGTATATTTTATATTGTTTACATATATAAAATCCTGGTGATGCTTGCAAATATGTACTCTTAAATTGTGAAAACTGGAACATCTTTTAGGACAGTCACTTAGACTACATGGAATATCATTTTGTGCATAGACAGCATGTGTCCATTTTAAATGCTATACCATTAAGTTTACAGCACCAAAAGATTTTCCTCAGACAAAACAATGTAAACTCATACTCATACTCATAGGGTTTTAAAATATTTTGATAGTTCTGATCTTTTCTGAATTATGTAACTATTAGACAAAAATATCAACCTGACAATAAGAGAGAATAATTGGTTGAACATGTGAAGAATTAAATACCCAGAACTCTCCATC